>NC_134472.1:77196286-77311491 GCF_964194025.1 Convolutriloba macropyga | reverse complement strand
AGGTCAGGAAATAGATTAAATATTTTTTAAAAAAATCACAACTCAGATAATTGACAGAGTTGTAAGTTTCATTGTCTGTCGAACATCTCAAAATTCTACCAGAACTTCATTAATCAACAGTATGTCCGTCCGTAAACTCTAAATCCTCATTTAAATAAACATATTACATCAAGATAATGAAGAGTGAGGGGAGGGAGTACATTCAGAATTGCCCATGAAACCATTAATGCAATCCTGTTCAGTAATATTGGTCAAAACGTTCCTTAAGAGACTATTAAAACTCTAAAGAAACTGGGATCTTTTCCGTTTGTGGCCCCACCCATAGTGGGTGCATATTATTTCTACACAATGCCTCTCCGACGCACGTGCCATATTTCTACATAATGATTTACTATGTAATGGCACGTGCTCTGTAACTAAGGGCGTATAACGTACTGGGGGTGGGGGGCACAAACGGAAAAGATCCAAAAACTGCATAGGGACTTATGGAATTATTGCACTGCGGGCTTTACCTTCTGTTTTTCAGGACAAAATCAAAAGTGTCAGAAAACGGCATTAAAAAGACTAACGGTGCCCAAATAATTGCTAAACTTGGTTTTTGAGCAATTAATAATAAAACTAATGAGCAATTAATGAGCGATGAATTACCCAGATGAGTGTCTCCATTGGTGGATTTGACCTCAAACACTCCCTTCTGGATCTCAAGGATGGAGATGTCAAAAGTGCCTCCTCCAAGGTCAAACACTGCGATTCTGAAACAAACAAGCAAAGTAGCTTTTTACAATTTGGCCAGCAGCAGAATTCTAACCGTCTGCCTTTTCCCTATTGACAAGGCGTATTTTGTTTTCATACGCACCATCAGCTCATATTATTCAGACAACACTTGAAAATGCAAACTCATCTTCAGTTAATCACTCGACACGCCAATTATCTCTCCACTATCCGATAAGCTAACGGAGTACACAATCAAGTAATCAGTGTAACTATGATCAATATCACGATTCAAGGAGTATTGTTCATCACTTCCTATGTCCTTAAGGGACAATATGGATACAACGCAGAGTAATCACAAAAGATAGCAAATGTCCTGAAATACAATCCTAGAATATGGCAAAATTCGATGGCCTTGTTATCAAGAGAAGTCAATGCAGGAGCGAAATTAACAAAACAATAGAAAAAAAAGTGTTCAAAACTTTTGTTATCTCTAAGGCAAAACACAACACGCAGCAAAATCCAGCAAAGAATACCCTGTGATTTCTATCCAACATTTCCAAGCGGAAAAACAAACCGCAAAGATTCGAGAAAATGAAGAACCCTCCAAAGTTTCATGAACTTACTATGTTTACTCGTGTCATTGTTTATTTCAGAAAGTACCCAACAAAGCAAAGGAAACACCAGATGGACACGAGAAAACGTTAGCCCCCAAAAGCCAAACAGTCTCAAGGCAGAAAATTAACACTGTGAATTTCAAAACGAAACAAACACAAATTAAGCAAAAAGTTGCTAATAACGAAACTCAAAATTCAAACCGAAAATTTAGACAGAACAATGTACTTATTTCAGAACGTGCTATGTTAAAAACAGCCGCTGTTGACCCCCCCCCCCCCCCCCGACGCATATATTGATTGAAACAAAACAATCTAATTTGCCGTGGTGTGCAATTTCAGCCGGATTAAACAACTATACTTATTTCGACTACTAAGAATAATTCTAGCTAGAAATCGCTATTGAGAACCCTGATAACCTAATGCATCAAGACTTAATCACCGGCTTTATCGGTTTACCCGTTTCTTTTGTTGATTTTGCTTTTTTGACCTTGACCGTAATTCAATATAATTCTCAAATTTTTCGAAAGAATTCTATACTCAATTCAGTTGAGTTAGGTAGGTCAGATATCAACCGTAAAAGTCGTGACTTATGTAAAAAAAAAAAGGTTAAGTTAATCAAACGTTAAAACGATTTTTTTAAAGAACATAGTATGAAATGTCCTGAACTATAATTGACCATTTTTATTGACTAAGCAAAAAATCTAGAGTTGACGGAACAATTCGAAATGACAAGTGAACAAAAAACCTTAAACGAGAGAGCCAACTTTTGTTCAAACATCGTTTCCTCACTCTACTTTAGAGTGATAAAATTTTATGCCATAAAACGGCTCGCATTTTCGTTCCACTTCCTGCTTCGGTGTCATCAAAATCATCACTCTAAAACAAAAACTATCAGAATGCGCGAACAGATCTTTAAAGACAGCGTCCCAATACAATTCATATTCTACGCCAGATTTAACAGCCTCAGGTCAACCAAACGTCCCAGGAAAAACCCTTAAACAACTGCGGTGGGCGGCTAGACTGGGAAAGTGGCAAAAGGGCAACAAAGTGGGGGAGCAAAACAACAAAAATTGTCTTCCTCTGACCAAATTATTCCGCAGACACTTGTATGATCTTCTGAATTCAACTTTTTAGCATGAAGCTATTGTTAGGCTTATTACTAATACCAATAGGCTAATTAACTCAATACTTGCCATTTTTATCAGTTCATTCTATCTCCATTAATTGAAATTTCTTTATCAATTAATTGAAATCAATCTATTTTTTTTGAAAATTCTTTTTCCGCAACTCCGGCACACCTTGCACTCATGAGACTAAAGACAGCATAGTGACTGCACCGAAATTATGTCCATAGCTTTTTCCACTTTTTTCACAAGACTTCAAAAAAGAAGGGAACACATCTTAAAAAGAAAAGATAGAGCAGCAACACAATCCGATTCTTGGATTCTAATAAATATTCAGGAGTAAACAGCTAATTTTTCTCAGAGTTACTTTTCTTGTTTTCATTTACAGTTTAGAGCAATTTTATAGTCAGATATCCGTTCTTTTTCGATCATTTATCACGAAATGTCACTTTCATCATAAAAATTCACAAGATTTTCATTAGGCTATGAACAATACGCAAAAAAAATCAGCGTAATGAGACATCCTTAATTAACTCATGTAATTCAAACAATACTTGGCTTCAAGACACCATGCAGACTACAAAATATCAATAATGAGGCACCAGGTCAGGGTAACTATGATCAATATCACGATTCAAGAACTACTTTTCATCATTTTCCAAAACAGTATACGTTAAGAGTGAACAGAATGCAAGAATAAAATAGTCAAACTCAGAGTAACTATGAAATAGTAAATCAGGAATCAAACACTAATTTTCATCACAAATAAATTCTGAAACCAGTTTTCTTAGGCTTTTATTTCCGTCGACACTAGTCAGAAATATGTTCTTTTTCGATCAGTGGTCATGAGTCGAAATATTCATCACGGGACTCCACATCCTAACAATCTATTCGAGTTAGTTATATTATGAAAACTAACCACGATTTCAATCAAAACTGTCATCGCAGGAATCATACGTGAGCAAACATGAATATCAATCAATCGAGATAAACCTCAAGACTACCAAAAAGGCAATTACTGACAGTTCAGTGTAACTATGAAACAATCACAAGTCATTTAATTGGTATCATCATGATAAACTAATTCCAAAATATCCAAGACTATACCAAAACAAATAGGCTGAAAAATTTCTTCCAGCATTTAAACAGAACAGTTTTCAAATCAATATTTCCAAAAATTTACACTACTAAGACCTATCGTGCAAAAAAAATATGAAAAAAATCATTTGTGATCAATTACGTTGTAGAGTTTATTTTCGTAAGCAAAACAATCTCAGATATCCATTATTTTTCAATCAATGCTCATGATAAACAGCTGACATCACTCGTCATTCTTTCTCCGCAAACCGATGTAGCTAATACCACTGTTTCCTTCATGTGCCAAATTCACAGAGCAAATGATAGGCAATTCCATCAAGTAAACCAAAATCAAGATCTTTTCCGCAAACATTAAGACTGTCTATAGCTGCAAATAATTTTGGCCGTCTTCTTGGAAAACGCCTGTAACTTAGTTTATCTCAATACAGCAGCTCTGATGCAGCCTAGACAATCAATTCTAAATGATTGAGACTGGCTACGCGGGATCGTAATACTGACGTACATCTTGTCGCTAGTTTTCTCAAGTCCATAGGCCAGGGCAGCAGCTGTGGGCTCATTAATCACACGCAGTACATCCAGACCCGCAATCTGACCAGCATCCTTGGTGGCCTGACGCTGGGAGTCATTGAAATAGGCGGGAACTGTCACAACTGCATTCTTAACTGAACTTCCTAGATAGCTTTCTAAACAATCATAAAACAACAATTGAAATGAGTGCAAAATTACGAACATCGGACTATCTGCTTCCAAACGTGATAGTTGCAAGCTTCCTCCTGCTCAGGGAAGGCTTCGATCTATTTTAAAAACGGAGCTGAATATTAGAAAAATGCTCTGTGCAAAATTTTTGAAACCTCAGATTGCCATTAAACCAAGCAACCAGCAATTCATTCCCAACCGGACTAAAAAATCTCAAGATTGCTATTCGATTTAATGCCACGGGTCTTCGCAGTGATCATCAATATGATTTGAAATTGAGGAATAATGCTGAGAGCATTTTTTTCCTCTTTTTTTTTACTATTTTTGCCTTTCTGAATTCCATTGTTTTAGTGTTTTCTACGTCATTGATTGAGAACAAGAACGGCATCGCACTATCTGCTGAGACACTTCCAAAAAGTAGCTTGCACGAAAAATTGGTCGGCTAGACGAAAAAAATTCCCTTCTTTGGGAGTTACAAAACTCTTGATTATGCCGATTATATGTCAAAGTTTCCGCCGATTCTTCTTGCTTTTTGAAAGTTTGGATAAGTGAGCACTGATTTGAATAACGCTTTTAATTTGAGCTTTCTTAAGGTATTTAATGAACGGCAAATATACCTGCAGTTTCCTTCATCTTCGTTAACACGTACGCTCCGATCTGACTGGGTGAGTACTTTTTACCGTGAGCCTCCAACCAAGCATCTCCATTATTAGCTTTCACAATCTTATACGGTACAGTTTTCCTGAAACAAGGCGGAAATCAACAGTGTTTATCACAAGACAGTGACCAAATTTCATCAAGAATTGTACTAACAGATCTTTCTGAGTCTCAGAGTCATCAAAACGACGCCCGATTAATCGTTTCGTCGCGTAAAATGTGTTTTCAGGATTGGTCACAGCCTGCCGTTTGGCGGGGATTCCAACTAGCCTCTCGTCAGATTTGGAAAAGGCTACAACTGAAGGTGTGGTTCGGTTGCCTTCTGCATTTTCGAGTACCTTAGCCTGTTTGCCTTCCATGATAGCGACACAGGAGTTTGTGGTGCCCAAATCAATACCAACAACGTGTCCCTGGACCTTCCCGCTCATGGCGCGAGAAGCCGCTGACACATTTGGGTGTACTTTCATAGATGAAAGCATCTGTAACAATCATCGTTGATAATGACTTGTAGCAATAAAATATGTAACAATCTGAAGTCTAAGTTGCTAAAAAGAACAGAGACCAGGTACCTGTGAGGTTAATGATTTTCGGAGAAGCTGCGCCACGACCATGATCGACTCTAAAAATGTGCGTTTTAGTACAATTAGCACAACAATTAGCGCGATTTTCACCATGCGATTCGCGGTCATAAAGGATTTTGATGCTCAAAAGCGATACTTTTCAACATCGGCTTCAATGGAGAGACAAATCGGTCAACTAACCTATTTGTCTTTATATATAGGTTTATATTTTTTGCAACAAGTAAATTATAACAATAACCATATCGTTAGATATACTTGAAACAAACAATACTTCAAATCATTCAGGCACCAATTATAAACAACAATCAGTTTTCTTAAAGAATCACATTATATAAATTTTTCTGATTGTTTTCTGCCTAAAAATAAGCTGTGGAAGCAAGAAGTCATTTAACGTCTTCTTAAGGATTTTCTCAAGACCTTGCGACTTAAGAAATTTAAGACCAGAAGCCTGAACTACTACTACTTAAGAATCTTTTTCATTTTTTGCCAGACAAAGCAGTTGTGGTAACTTATTCCAATTTTGTGCTCATTGACGAATAACCAAATTATTTCCAAAAGTTGAATTTGACACTCTGTTTAATTTTAATTGTTTTCATCGAGTGTTTTGATGAAAACTCAGCACAACTTTAAACCCCAAGTAATCTGTCTTTAAGGAGTTTGATTTTTTTGCAGATAAATTTTGAAAGACTGTCGAAAAAGATGTCTGAAAGCACGAGTGTTTTTAAAAAAAGAATGGAATTTGATCACTTATTAGGTATTTTGATATTATTGCATGAGCCACATTTTTTAACTAATTAAAATTAGTTTGTTAATTTCTACATATTATGTTGTTTTCTGCAAAATTGCATGGACTTATCGATATAAGCTACTCTCAATTCCACATCAGACAATACATGTGTCACCTGCGATTCGAGTTACCTTCTCCGTTGTGCTAAAAGATGAAAAATTTTTCACAAACGAAAAAAGAATGAAAGATAATAAAACAGTTTCCTGTGGCAAAACGTGATTCACAATTTCACAAAAATAAAAACTTGCCCTAAAGTTTTGTTTTGTCCGAGGTTATCAAGAAATGAAAATATCAATTCTTTCGCTTCCTGGGAAAAATCATGCAATTCCAATTTTTGAGAAAAATGTTATGCAAAATGGAATTAAACACTTTTGCAAATTCTAGAAAAATAGTAACAGTTTCTTTCTTTTGATCTAAATTAGATGGAAATATCAACTAGTTGCAAAACTGCATCGTTTGCTGACCTTTTTTCTGAAATCTGAATTGCTCTTTATTCATAATTATATGCTTTTCAATGAAATTCATCCTCTGAGTCAGAAGGAGGCACTCAAAAATTTTTGCAGTACTCGGAGTTACAGAAATTGGTCGATTGTTTGTACTATCCAATTTATCAGCTTTTGTGCGAATTGATGTCGCATAGGCTGGTTTAACTTTAGCTGGTGAAACATTTTTATAAGGCACTGATTTAATTCAAGCTGTAGCTGTACGGCTTAGTTAATTTGCTTGACTTTATGAGAGGAACTGATATTTCACCAGGATCTGCCGCTGTGGTGTCGTCCAGCGAGTCAATGACTGAACAGTTCGTTTATAGTCACAGCTCTGAAAATAATTTCAGGTAGGTGAATTTCATCAGGGTGTTTAAAAGCGAACTCTCAACCTTTGAAAACTCTTGGATTAGCAAATGATCTATTTACACAATGGATGCTATTCGTTGAATTCGTCGGAATTTCCGGCTCTCTAATCTGATTTCGTCAAATTTGACATTTTATCTTTCAAACTGACTAATATAGATATATTGTGGAAAATAAAACAAAAAGGTGATTGGCCCTGGCTTTGATTCACATAGGAACTGTCTCAACATTTGTGATGGAAAAAGACTCTTCACCATTATAGCTAACCCAGTGGTCAGATAACTTATAGCCCCCCCCAATCATGTTAAATATACTTTAATGGGGGTTATAATTTCACGGGAGCTAAAATGTCAAGGAGCCAATTTTTTTCCAAGCCCAGAAACACAGAAGAGAAGACAAGAACGATGGTAAATTATTCGCATTCCACCAATGGAACACATAAAATTCAGATCTACCACTAAAAACAGGCAAAGTGCTTTGCTATGTCTTCCCGAGCAAAAGCATTGTCAAAAAAATCTATGAATAGCAGCGTTGAATTCGAAATTAAGGAATAATTTGAAGAATTGCAACGCACAAGTTAAAATTTACTAAATTCTCAAATTGACTAAAAAGATACGCCAAAATTGCTGAGGATCAAATTCCTGAGTCCGATCAAACGCTTGACAAAGAATTCAAACGGCGATGAGCTCCATATGCTCGGTTCTATAAAAGGAACTCTATAGAATTGCAACATTAGAATCGATTGTGCATCAATTGTAATTCAACCTAATGAACGCAAAGTTTGAAAAAATTCGTTTTTAATAAACAATTTGATTTATAATTAAAAATTTCTTTCTTGCAGCTGCAACAGAAAGATCAATTAACGTATCAAAGCAGATCAAAAAGCAAAATTTGGTTCAAATGAAGTATTATAAGAGAAACAAAGTTTGATTGAGTAGTTGGTAAGGGGTATGTATATATTTATATCAAAAATAAACTTTAAGCATACTTGTTTTAAGCATATTTTCCTGCATGAGGGCGCAGGAACGTCCACAACGCGCACTATTGGGGGCCATGGTCCGTCTGCAAGGCGCAATATCGGTGGTGGTGTTGCTATTCTTACTTCATTTAATTTAAGATGTGACACCTATCCACTCTCATCGCCCTTTGGATGTGACTTTTCTCCGGCCGTAGCGCTTATTATGCCTAACGACCATATTTATCTATTTGTTTCATTTTATCTTCCACCTATTGCAGTGCATTTACTGTTCCGAATGACAGTGTAGCTGAATCAATTACGTTCTTCACTGATCACGTTGCAGGTCTTGCCTGAGATTCAAACCGGGAGCTAATTCTTTATGTACAAGGTGATTTCAATATGCCTGCTTTGGATTGGTAGGCAATGACCGCTAGTAACTCTCGTGAGTCTTAGATTGTTGAAATTTGCGCCGACCACAATTTGATGCAGCTAGTTTTACCACCTACTCATGATATTGTCAAAAATTTGGACAACATTATATCAAGTACCTCTGAATATCAGACTCCCATTGTATCTGTTCTGAAAATTTGCTCGATTAGTGATCATCATCTTAATCTAGCACGTCTGTGTGATCATCAGACCATATGCGCTTTTTGTGAGAAGACATTTTCTTTTAATGACTTTAACAATTTATCTGCCTTTGTATCCCAGTGGTAGTGTTTCACGTTTTCCTGATACCTTTCGGTAGATGGTATACATCTTTTTTACAGCTTTTTTGTTGAGAAGATTCCAAATCATTTCAAACCTATAACTATGAAACTGTTATTTGTTCCTCATTTCTATACTTCACATAGTGTTCTCTTTTTTTACATTCATAAGACTGCTTATCGCTGATGTGTTAAGAACCCTACACCGAGCAATCTGAAGAAGTTGGAGGCAACGAGAGTCTCCCTGCAGCAGTCTAATGAACTTGACAGAGTTTGTTTTATCAATGGATCGAATACTGCTACTTTGGAAGATTGTCACTCACTTCTAAACAGCCTTTGTGATTCTCAATACCCCACTCCCACAGACTTCTCAATTCTATTTCTTATTTGTAAATTTTCAAATAGCAAACGCTCTCAGGATGTTTTTTTTCTCTAATTTCATTGAGAAGCACTATGAGTCTTCTCGTGTAATTTCAACTCGGCGTGTTTTATCAATTGAAGATTTCCAAGCCTCTACTACTGCAACGAAAATACAAGGCCTCATGACTAGTATAAAAACAGCCAGGTACAAGACATATGACGTTTTACCTGGACAACTGCTCAGCAACTGTCCTGCTCTTCTCATGTCCCTCTTCTTTATCATTTTTAGTTCAATTTTACTCACTTTTCAATTTCTTCTTCATTGGAAAACCGCTTTTGTTCATCCTTTTCATAAAGGGGGCTGGAGGAATTGCATTGAGACTTATCTCCAGTTAGTGTGTTACCCAAGATAAGCCTTATTTTAGTGAGGCTAATAAGTGAATTTATTCTTGAAAAATATGAGACACCTTCTTCATACTAAACAGTTCGGTTTCCAATCCAGAAAAAGTCAGATCACCCAACTGATTGGTTATATAGACACTCTTTGCAAAAAATTTAAGAGTACTTGTTTTATACCGTCTATCTGGATTACCATAAAGCATTTGGCAAAGCTCCTCATACTATTCTTATTCACAAACTGGGAAAGTTTGGTTTTGTTTACTCGATATTAGCCGTATTTTCATTTTACCTTGTTGATTCTTATCAAAAAGTTAATTTGTATGGTGTTTTGACAGAATCTTTTTTTAATTCTCATTGGAGTTCCTCAGGGTTCTGTTCTCGGTCCTCTCTTATATCTAATTTTCATAAACAATTTACCTATTACCTTTTTAGACTGTGTTCGTTATCTTTTTTCGGATGATCTGAAAAAGTTATTTGAGTCTTTGAATTTTAATATTGATTTAACCGACTGCAGCATTGGAACCTTTAAAATGGTATAATAGTTAATAACCTAAAAACAAAGGTGCGTGTGTTGAGCTGTGCTGTGAAGCCAACTTCATGTCTAGGTGGTAATGTCATTGAAACTGTTGAATCGTCTAAAGACCTTGGTATAATAAACGAGAGAAAATTCAAATGGAATAAGCATGCTAAGCCTGCGTCTTCTAGACGAGCATTTTATCATCTGAAAAGTTCTATGTCGTTCAATACTGACAGCAATGTCAAGTATAATTTGTTTCGTTTTTATATTCTATCACTCTTGTTTTATGGAAGTCAAGTATGGCTCGCTGATACTTCCTTGACGATGAAGCTCGACAGATTTCAAAGGTATTGCCTTAGATGGATAATTGGCCACAGACTTTCGTATGTCGAGTTACTCCGTAGGTACAGTTTTTTTAGCCATATTTTTTCAGCTGCAACTACTTGACATCACATTTTTTATCCAACTTCTCAAAGGAAAGTATGATGCCGATGTTTGGAAGTATATTAAAGTAAATCCCAGAATGGCTAGTATTCGTTCATCCTCTTACAAACTCTTTCAACTTAATCATCTCAATAAAACTAACTATATTACTTACTTTGACCGTGTCATTGTTCCGGCTAATTTCCTTGAACGGACTTATAGACTTTTTAAAATCTCCGTCTGTCATTCGTCAGCATTTTATCCGTAAACTTGTATCCTCTTCCCTTGATAATTCTCTCTCGTTTTATATATTTTGTCAATGTCATACCTAGTAGAGCTTTCAAAAGTGTGTGTTAATAACTTTTTCCCTAAAAAGATTATTAGTTTGAGGTTTTTAATAACTTTGAGCTGATGTCTCTTTTTGAGAATTAGGTCTCTCTCTCTCTCTCTCTCTCTCTCTCTCTCTCTCTCTCTTTCTTTCACTAACGTACATACGCGCAAAAATAAATGTTGCTCTTCTTCGCAGCGCTATCATATGCCTCAGAGGGTGCCGTGGTTCCAAACGACCGACCTGCATTGATAGTTCTTGCTGTGCCATATTGTGGGAGTGAGGACTAGATTCATAACAATTTAGCTTATATAGAAATTCAATTCTTTTGACGCAACTCTTAAAGAGTTATAGTGCCTTGTCTTCATTATTATATACGATGCAGTGATGTTTAATGTTTCTCGTGACGCAGCTCTGAAAGAGCTATAGTGTCTTGTCTATAAAATTAAAAAAGATGCATTGATGTCTCATAGTAGAGTAGTCTCACTACTCATCCATTGGATTGTCCTGCGCGGCTTAAGAGCAAAACTCCCCTTATATATTTATATGAAAAAAAGAAAAAAAACTAAGCCTACTTATGAAAAAGCGCAACACCATTCTGTTGTGACCAAGCTCTACGCCCGAACCCTGAAAACATCGTGACCCAAAAGTGGCTACCAGAACACTGCAATTTGTGAAATTTAAATCCATTCAAAGATGATACAATCCGCTCTTCTTGTTGTCGAAACCGAACAGAAAGGACTTTTGACAAGAGCCCGAGAACACAAAACGCAATCATACAAAACTCTCGCAATCAAAGGAAACTAATCTACTTAATCTAAATCAAAGTACAAACAACATTTTTTAATAGCACATTCGATTCATAACCCCCCATTTAAGTTGTTTTGATAACATATTTTGACGCCTAATCTCGTCAGGCAGCGAACTTAACCCCTGAAAAAGCTACGTATTGCTCTAGAAAACTGATTAAAATAGAAAACAAATGATCCGCACCATCAAATTTTCTGATGTTTTAGTATCCAAAGATCTAGCAATTTTACAAAAAGATTTCAAATGTAACAGCAAAAGGGTGCGCAAAACATCACTAAAGATTGAAAGTAGACTCAATAGACCAAAAGACAGTGTTAAAAATTTTTAACTTTTTTTTCACCCGCGCTTTGCTTTCGGTTTTAGGGTTTTACACGCCCCAAACTCCCCCCAGTTGGTTGCCAAACCAAGCCCCGCGTTTTGTTTGCGTTTGGTTTTGGGGTTTTACCCGCCCCAAATTCCCCCGGATAGTTGCCTTCCCAACCCCCCGCGCTTTCTTTGCTTTCGGTTTTTGGGGTTTTACCCACCCCAAATCTCCCCGGTTGGGTGCCTTCCAAACCTCCCGTGCTTTCTTTGCTTTCGGTTTTTGCGGTTTTACACGCCCCAAATCCCCCCTAATTGTTTGCCTTCTCAACCTCCCGCGCTTTCTTTGAATTCGGTTTTTGGGGTTTTACCCGCCCCAAATCTCCCCCCCCCCCCCCCGGTTGGTTGCCCCCCGCGCTTTGTTTGCTTTTTGGTTTGGGGTTCTACCCGCCCCCAAATACCCCCAGGTTGGTTGCGTTCCCAACCACCCGAGCTTTCCTTGCTTTCGGTTTTTGGGCAGTCCCCTTCCAAAATCCTCCCAGGTTGTTTGCCTTCCCAATCCCTGCGATTTTTTTGCTTTCGATTTTTGGGGTTTTTGCCCGCCCAAAATCCCCCCAGGTTGATTGCCTACCAAACCCAGCTTGGTTAATATCTCAACCTTTCCGCATTTCACTAATATGTGAGAACCTATTGGCAAAAGCTGTTACAGGTAGATTGCAGGTATCGAGCAACAGAACTACAGGTAACTAGAAGGTAATTAAAAGTAGGTACAAGTTGCAGCAGGTAGGTAGCAGGCATTAGGTAGGTAAAATTTATAAGTTGGTACAAGTTGCAGCAGGTAGGTAGGACGTATTAGAAAGTTGAAATTTATAAGTAGGTACAAGTTGCAGCGGGTAGGTAGCAGGTATTAGGAGGGTGAAATTTTTGAGCCTGTAGGCAGGTACGTTTGGTAGATGTTTGCAGGTAGGTAGCAAGTGTTAGTTAGTTGGATTATTAACAACCCGTAATTCCATTTACTTCGTATAAGTTTTAGCAGATAAGTAGCAGCTAAAAGGCAGGCATCTAACAAGTAGGTAACTGGTATATGTGAAAACATCTACATAGCGCTGGTAAAAAGCCCTTAGAAAAAATTTGTACGGCATAATTATCAAACAGTTAGTACGTTAAATTAGTGGTTCCATATCTGGTGAGGTTTAGTAAGCCAAAAACGAAAAATTATACTCTCCAGCAAGTAAAGAAGACAGTCACCTCATAGTAATGGTAGACACTCGGTCAACCACTGACTCGGAGAGTGACCCGAAGGAAACAACTATCTATGAAAGTCTACACCAATTTTCCAGTGCTCCAACAGAGAGCCCCTCAGAGGAAAAGCCAGAAACATTTCAAGAAAAGAAAATGCTTGAATCCTTACAGATAATGATAACTGACGATATACATTTTCACCTTGACTATCTAAACTCCTCGATAGAAGAATCTGAAGATGGTGACACACTTCACAAAACAGTCGAAGAGATAAAAGTGAAGCAGCAAAAACTTGATGCTGTGGTGTCAAAATTAATATTTCTGATTGCACTATCAGAACAGAGCAATTTATATCCCGAATACAGTCGTCTTAAGATAAAATCCAAAAAAATAACGATAATATCAAAAAATATTTCAACGGGACGTCAGAGATAAATACCGGAGAGAATTTCAGTCTCAGTGTTGTTGCCACCAAAAGAACTAATTGTCCGACGGACAGTTTTAATTCTCAATTTTAGAACCCAGTTCAACCGGCTCTTGATATCATCAATCAGTAGCAATATGCAGTTTTTTTCATCAGCGCCCAATGTGAACATTAACGTCAGTTTTTTTGCACCCAACGGCTTACTATTTGATTCAAACGCCGCTCCATTGTCATTGCTTAACACACATTCTTTCAATTGGCCCACTCATCAGCGTGATCTCCCTAAAAAAATTGTTACGCACCAAAGAATAACTTTGAACTTCGGGGCTCTCTAAATGCGGAAAGCTCAATGTTCAACCCACTCAATGTCAGTAAGCTTCCCAAAATCTGTCCCAAAACAGCACGCAGAAACGTTCAATGTTGGTCCAATGAAGTGGATAAAATGATACATTTGCAATCACTGCTAACAGGTGAAGCCAAAGCACTAGTTGACGACTTCGGTTGCAGCGGTGATTTGTACGCAGCAGCTCCATCAAGACTGCAGGAACATTTTGGCAGTTCAATGAGGATTGTCAATGCTTTTCTTGACAAATTTTCAAACTTTAGAAACCCAAACTTATCAAATCCCGAAAGTTATACACAGTACTCCTCATTTCTTCTAACGCTTGTCGACACCTTTCAACAACTCGGTTTTATTCATGATTTTCAATCCACCATCATCATGAACATAGCTTAAACAAAATTACCAAATCCAGTCAGAATCGAATGGAACCATTACGTCCTGGAAAAGCGATCACACAGCCATCATTAAACATCGCTTGCAGAGTGGCTCCTAAACTCTCAAAAGCATGTCGATATTTACCAACAAACTCCAGTTTCTCACCTTTGCAACATATTGTTGATAATAAATTGGCATGGAAAATTTTGCCCTCTGTTATAAAAAACGATAATGCCAATCCAAAGCATCAATTCCTGAGTAACAGGGAACAAATGCAATTTCAGTCTAAGACAAAAAAAGCGTTAGTTGTCCAAACATTGACAACTGCCAACATATCTACAAATGCATACATTTCCAAGCACTGAGTCTCCCCTTGAAACGGAAAGATCATCTAATTAAGCAAAAGTTTTGTTTCAATTTTTTCGGACATCATCATGTAGATCAATGCGATTCAAAAAATTTCCGCCGCGCAAATGGCTGAGGCAAAAGACATAACACACTTCTGCACGATAGTTTTATGAACAAAAGCAATTCAAAAGTTAAATCAGTGCAAATTGTTGGAGCAGCCCAGGTAGCATTTGTGGCAGTTCAACTGATAAATGAAAACCAATCTGTAAAAACAGACGCGTATCAAGAGAACGGTAGCTGTCAAAGTCTCCTCCTGAAATCAAAAGCAAAAGAGCTTGGTCTTAAAGTAAAAAAAAACAGATAAAATGATTATAAGTGGCCATCAAACGAATAAGGAAATTGATTATTCTAACTTTTGCTTTGACATAAAACCAACAGATATCTCTGTCGAACCTGTCAGACGTAAAAATATTAGAGGCAGTACCAGATTTGAACATGTGCGCAGTGAATGTAGCCCAATCAAACACTTTGTGCGAAAATTTTGATCATCTCAGTCATATAAATTTTCCTGAACTTGTAACGAACAATATTTCATTTATTATAGGCATTGACAACTTAGACTTGATTCAATATAAACAAATTATAAAAGGTCCTAAAAATGCCGCATGGCTCGTTGAAACTCCATTAGGCTGGACGTGCGCCGGTAAAACGAATTTAGTTTTCAATGAGTCTACACCTGTACAGTACAATCAGCTGCAAAACTGCCCTAATATGGACGACTCTCTTTTCAAATTCCTCCCAGATTGGATGAAATTTGAAAACGTGGTCATCGCAAATAGCTTTGTCCGAAAACGATAAAAGAGCGATTGAATTTTTATAGTCCAAAACTAAGATCGTTGACAGTCATTACCAGATAGGTATGCTATGGAAACAAGGTGTATTTCTTCCCAACAACCGATGGTTAGCATTAAAACAACTGGATCAATTAGACCAAAAACTTTAAAAAATCCGCTACTAAAGGAAAAATACCAGGCTTGTCCGGACGCAGACTTGAAAAAAAGATACGTTGTTGAAGTTCACGATGCCAACTCTTTAATAGATAACGTCTCCTTTTTGCCCCATCACCCAGTGACCAATGAAAAAAAACCTGAAAAGGTTCGTAGAGTTGCAATGGCTTCTAACATTTTCCAGGGTCAGCCCTCAACTCTAATGTACTGAAAGAACCAGATCTGCTCAGCAACTCAACTGGTCTCATTGTGAGGTTTCGTGAGAATCGAAACGCTCTATGCGCAGATATAGAACAAATGTTCATGCAAATGAAAGCTGACACTAAAACCGACCCTACTTACGCTTCCTCTGGAAAAACAATGGACACATAGAAATTATGAATACACCAGTCAAATAATTGGTGCAACAGATTCAGCCTGCATAGCACCCTACGCGCTCAAAAGATCTGCTCAGGTCAATGCAGAAACATATCAACGTGTTCAAAAGTTCATAGAGCGGGACATTTAGATGGATGATTTGTATGTTGCCGTACCGAGTCCCAATGTAGTTACAAAAATTGTCCATGGGACTCGCAAGGTTCTTGCTATTGGTGCCTTTTATCTGACGAAGTGGAATTCGATTAGTCAACAAGTTCTTGTCCTGCTATCCGAGTCCGGATATCCGACTTAACCCAGAAACATCCACACCATAAATTCAAAAGGTTCTTGATCTACCCTGGTTTGTTGAAACAGATACAATTGTTATAGAGCGAAAACTGTTCCAGAAGATCAAACTCGTCAAAAAAACGAGTCAACGTAAACTCTTTTGCTTTATTGCCTCCATTTTTGATCCCTTAGGAAATATCGCACCCTTTACAATACGATTTTGCAAAGTTCTCCAAGCAGCATCGAACCACGGTCCAAAATGGGACAAGCCATTACAGCTCAATATGAATTCTGATTTCGAGAGTCTGGAAAAAAAATTTTTTGTTTTTTTTCAGAATTTACGTCTTCCTCGCAAATTGTTAATCGAGATACCGATTTTATTGAATGAACTACACACGTTCACAGAGGCATCCAATTTAGCATTATCAGCAGTCTGTTATCTACGAATTGAACATTTTGACGAATCCGTCCCAGTCGAAATTGTAATTGGTAAAACGAGAGTTGCACCAATAAAACGGATGACGTTTCCTAATTTGGAACAACAGGCTGCGGTGTATGGTGCTCAACTAGCTCAAATTGTCAAAAATGAGATGGATATTGAAATCCATAAACAAGTTTTTTGGTCTGTTAGTACGACCGTTTGGTACTGGGTACGGACACCTGATATTCGTCATCGGACCTTCATTGCTAACACTCTAGACAAAAGTTCAGACGTTTCATCTGCCCAAGGTTGCTTCTTCTTTTCGTCTGCCAGAAGTCCCGCCAGATGATGGCATCCGAGGCTACAACGTTCACCAGATGAATAATTACTCACATTGGCTATTAGGCCCATCCTTTTTGTGTCGAAAAAAAAACACGTGGCCGAAACAAGATTTACTTTCCGCTCAACATGTAAAATTTAAAATGGCAGATCCAATAAAAGAACTGAAATGCCAAATTGAGATACCGCGTTTCAGCAACTGGAATGTTTTATATAGAGTTGCAGTGCGTTGCTTTTTGTGTGCAGGAAAATTGCTGAAAAGGGATGCCGAGTTTTTACTAGCAAATTATACAAAAACTTACAATTACTTGACAAAAAGTGCCCAACATCAAGGTTTTAATTAGAAAATCTCGAACTTAAGAAAAGGTATTGGAGTATCATCTAACACTAGAATTGTCTCTTTATCACCATTTGTTGATCATAACCAGCACTTGCGTGCTCAAGGATGATTGTTCAAAGCATTCAAACTAAAAATTGCACGCTTCCCGTTGATCCCAGACGGAAACAACCATAGTGTTAGACTAATGGTAAAACATATCCATCTACAAACACGCATTGTGGAATAGAACAAACAAGAAACTTTTTAATGGAACTCTATTGCAGGGCGGTAGTCCAACAAACAGTTAGACAATGTGTTCGATGTAGACGTAAGATTCAAGAAGTAGCAGCTCCCCAAATGGCTGACCTCCCACAGCTCAGATTACCACAAGCAAATCATCACGTTTTTCAAACCACCGGCTTAGAATTCATATGACCATTTTCAGTTGAACAATATGGAATAAACAGGCCTAGATACATACTCCTCTTCACGTGCTTAGTAGTACGCGCTGTCCATCCAGAAGTTGCCGTCGACTTTACAGCAGATTCAACAATTAATTGTTTTTGTCGCTTTACTAGCCGTAGAGGAAAACCTAAACAGTTCTTTTCCGATTTTGGAAAATCTTTTGTTTAATCAAATAGTTTTTTGCAATCCAGTTTTGCAAGACTTAGAGATTGCCAAGATTTTGCAAGTCATTTAAATCTGATGCAAGTGAAAATTGAGTGGGTGTTTAACCTTCCTGCGGCTCCACACTTCGGTGGAAGTTAGAAACGCCTAGAGCAGATATTTAAATTATTTCTGTAAAAGCAATTGGGTCTAGAACCATTTCAGATGAAATATTGTGGACGCTGGTATGTAAGATTGAATCAAATATGAATTCTAGACCCCAAAAAAATCTTCCGAGTTAAATTTAACAATCCTCTGCATCTCACGCCTAACCACTTTCTACTCGGAAAAGCGTCAATTAACTACCCTCCTGCTATTTTCAAAACGCAAAAAGTCACTGTGTCCAAGTCTTGGAAATCTGCTTAAGAACCAGCTTCGCACTTTTGGAATAGGTTTCTTCGCAAATAAATCCTTAAGCAACAGACTAGGTTGTTCCACGAGAGATTTTTCGCACCCCTTACCCGTGACTCGGGGTCATTTTTGTTTGAACTCATTGCATTGGGTTTTCAGGCTGATATACAACTAGTCGCACCACCAACTAGAGGACCCTTGCCTCGTTAGATCGGTGGTACTATGCATCTGCCCCACGGGCAGCTGCTGCACCACTTACCCCAGGGGACACCGCGGGGTGGAGAGGTTGGATTTTGCACCTCACTACTACTACTACTAGAGCCCACCACCACTACTACTACTACTACTACTACTACTACTACTACTACTACTACTACTAACACCACCACTACTACTACTAATTCTACCACTACTACTGAAACTACTACTACTACTACTGCTGCTACTACTACTACTACTACTACTACTACTACTACTACTACTTCTACTACTACTACTACTACTACTACTACTAATACTACTACTACTACTACTACTACTACTACTACTACTACTACTACTACTACTACTACTACTACTACTACTACTACTACTACTACTACTACTACTACTACCACTACTACTGCTACTACTACTACTACTACTATTTTTACTATCCCCGTTAGAAAGTAAAAACAGGAAATGAATCCCTGAGTGCCTGGAAAACATAATTCAAATTCAAACCATTTTTCCTAAACTTTTTTTATCGCTGTTATCTTACAAGACAAACTTTTCATTCTTAGAGTGCAAATATAACACTTGAGAGACTCCAGAAGAAAATGAAGATAGAGCGACTCCGGATATTTGACCCAATTGGTAATTTTGAACCGTTGACTCTAAGTTTAAAAATAATTTTGAAAAACGTTTGGGTTGTTGCTGCTGCACGGGCAGCTGCTGCACCACTTACCCCAGGGGACACCGCGGGGTGGAGAGGTTGGATTTTGTTCCTCACTACTACTACTACTAGAGCCCCCCACTACTACTACTACTACTACTACTACTACTACTACTACTACTACTACTACTACTACTACTACTACTACTACTACTACTACTACTACTACTACTACTACTACTACTACTACTACTACTACTACTACTACTACTACTACTACTACTACTACTACTACTACTACTACTACTACTACTACTACTACTACTGTTTCAACACTTTAATTCCAAATATGAAATAAAGGCACGGTTGGCAACAAATACAAACAAAACAAAACAAACAAAACAATACAAACAAACAAATACAAACTACTACTACTACTACTACTACTACTACTACTACTACTACTACTACTACTACTACTACTACTACTACTACTACTAACACCACCACTACTAATTCTACCACTACTACTGAAACTACTACTACTACTACTACTACTACTGCTACTACTACTACTACTACTACTATTTCAACACTTTAATTCCAAATATGAAATAAAGGCACTGTTGGCAACAAATACAAACAAAACAAGAAGAGTTATTTGTTTGGTTATTCTGTGAAGTGCTGTACGACGAAATTGTTGAAGGCATTCTTTGACCCGGTTGCTGCTTTCTCCTGCAATCTGGTGAACGATACTTTGTTTCGTACACAGTCTCCTTCGATTTGACTCATCCACGTTTTCCGTTGCCCCCCAGGAGCGCGTCTAGCATGGACGTATTGATCGGGCGGGTCCCAATCGAAGGCACTGCGGGCTAATCTTCCTGGTTCCATTCTCTGGATGTGTCCGTACCATTTTATCCGTTTGAGCATGATCATCGTGGATAGTTGGGGCATTCGTGATCTTGACATATTTTCTTCGTTCGTTGCTTTCTCCAGATATGACACACGTAGAATTCTCCGAAGACAACCACAGTGGAAACTCTCAAGTTTTCTCTCCATTAATTTCGAAAGAGTCCAAGTCTCTGAGCTGTACAGCACGGCTGATAAAACGAGTGCTTTGTACAAATTGCACTTGAGGTGCACGCTGAGCTGCTTGCTCTTCCAGAGATTTTGGAAGTTAGCAAACCGTTGTCTACCTTCTGCAAGTTTGCAATTGACTTCCTGCAGGTCTCCATGCTTGAGGCTGACATATGATCCGAGATACTTGAACGCTTCTATGTTTTCAAACTCGTTTCCGAGAACATCTTGTACTTTGCAGGAAAACACGCGTGTGGCAACTGCTTTAGGTTTGCCACAGTATCTCGATTGGTGAACTTTTCGGCCATTGACTGTTTTGAACTTTCTTTCACACTTGTCACAGGTAAGGCTCGCCTCTAGTTGCTCGAACTTTGACTTGTCGACGACATTCTTTGACAAACCGGCTTTGCAGAATCTTGTTTGGTGCACTTTGCGTCCGGTAACTGTACTGAATTGCCGCTGACAGTTCTGACATCTTAAAGACTCTTGGTCAGTCACCACTGACCGACTCTCATTTTCTAGCGACTCTGAATCTGCTACCGCAGATTGTTGTTGTGAAGCTACCAACGCTGGCTTAGCCACCGCTAAGCTTTTCAATCTTAGCTTCCGGCCATCTTGTGTTTCGAACCAGCCCGCTTTCTTTTTCGTTCCCAGCAGCACCTCCGTGCTGATGGTTAGTCGTGACTGGCTAGATGTCTCTGCCAGGAGTCCTAGTTTGCCTTTGTGTGTTCCAGTGAGTATCTCCACGTTCTGTTGGATACTAGGCACTGCAACAACATTTGGGCTGTCGCATTTTACGCCCATATTCTTTGTTTTGGCCACATTAATCTTCAGACCAGCGGCTTCCGCAAGGGCCTCGATTCGATGTAGGTTTTCTTGCACCTCACTGTCTGAGACCCCCACGAGAGCAACATCATCAGCAAAATCTAAGTCAGCCACCAATCTCCCAATGTCTAATCCTCCATACACCGAGTTAGCCAAAATGTAGTTGATGACAAGGCCGAATAGGATTGGGGACCACACATCACCCTGCCTAACGCCCGTTCTGACATCAAATAAGCGTCCTTTCTCACCTTCGGCTTTGACTCGACATTTGAATCCATCATAGCTGTTTCTTATGATGTTTATCACTTTTTGCGGAAGACCATAGTGTTTCATTATCTGGTACATCTGCTCACGATCGACAGAATCGAATGCCGCTCGAAAGTCTATGAAACAAAAGCTAATATCCAATTGAAACGCCATTGATTTCTCTATTATTTGACGCAGGGCAAAGAGTTGATCGGCGCATCCTCTGCTTTTTCTGAAGCCGCACTGCTCTTCCCTTAAGACGCGATCCACTGAATCTTTGCATCGATTGAGAATAACGGAAGCGAACACTTTGCCTGGTACTGACAATAGAGAGATCCCTCGGTGGTTCGAACACTCTGACCTCTTTCCTTTACTCTTGTATAATGGGACAATTTCTGCTACCTTCCAGTCATCGGGCAGAACTTCCGTCGACCAACACTTATCTATGATGTCCCAGAGCCACTCGACAATACCCTTGTGTGCTTTCACAACATCTCACAGGAAATGTTATCGGGTCCACTTGCCTTGCCATTCTTCAACCTGCGGACAGCTTCAAGCACTTCTTCAAATCGAATTGGGCTCAGGTCAATCGACAAGCTTTCAGCTGCTTCTTCGGGATCCAATCTCGTACTGCAACTGGATGTTGAGGGATTCAGGAGTTGACTAAAATGTTCCGTCCAGCGTTCAAGTCGTTCCTCTTTCGTCCGTAAGTTGACGCCAGTGCTTGAAACTAATTTGGTCAACTGGGGACTCCAGTTTCGGCAAATCTGCTGTGATGCCCCAAAAACCTCCTTCAAGTTGCCTCTGTCCGCAAAGCTCTGCACTTCTTGGCCTTTGCGTTCAAGCCATGCCCGTTTGTCTGCACGTAGAGCTTTTCTGACTTCCTTACAGCAGTTTGTGAACTCTAACAACGCCATCGCGCTGCTGTGTTTCTTCAACTGTAGATCAGCTCGTTTCCGGATAAGTTCCAGAGAATCTGGAGAAATCCAAGGTTTGTTCACTCGCTTGTCCGGAAGGAGGCATTTCACTGCTGCTTGGTTCAGGGCTTTTCGAAAATTGTCCCAAGACTGCTCTGTATTCTCGAAATCGCCGCTCTTATCAAGATGTAACTTGACCTCCTGCGTGAATAAGTCACGCGTTGTTTCATCTTGCAGCTTTGCAGAACTGATTCTGGGTGTGAAACATGGCTTTTTAGACAAAAGTTTCATAGATACTTCCGCAATGACCAGTTCATGATCGATAATTGTGGTTTTCCCTCTTCTGGTCCTCACATTCGTCAGACATCCTCTGTATCTCACTGCAAACAGAATGTGATCCAGCATCTTTTTTCGACAACTCGGATCGGGAGGGTTGTAGGTGTACCGATGCACTTGTCGATGCTGGAACCATGTACCACCTACGAGCAATTTGTGTGAAGTGCAAAATGATAACAACTTTTCCGAGTTTTCATTTTCTTCACCCATTCCAAACGGGCCTCTGCAGCTCATGGTGTCATTCAACTGGTGTCCAGGCTCTGCATTGAGGTCACCGATGACACAAATACGCTCCCTATGTTTGAAGCTGGAAACTAGGTCTGAAAGTTGACTCCAAAACAAATCCTTCTCTTGGAAACTAGCTTCATTCGTTGGTGCGTAGCAGACAACAACAGCTAGATTGGCTCTCCTCCGAGCCGCGAACTTGACGTAGCAAATACGTTCGCTTAGAGCCACTTGTTCTACGATGCTGTTTATCAATGACTTCTTTACAGCAACGCCCACTCCTCCTTGTCTCCACTTTACACCAGACAACCACGAGTCAGACAGGTAGAGCTTGTGGTCTCCGAGATCAATTTCTTGCTCCTGCAATCTCGTCTCCTGCACTCCCAGAATATCCAACTTGTATTGCGCCAGATCCATTTTCAAAGCCTCTAAAGATCCGGCTTGGGTCAGTGTTCTGACGTTTAAAGTTGCAATTCTGAGTTGGTTCCCCGGGAGATTCTTAGCACCCCTTACCCGGGACTCGGGGCCATGGTTGAATGTACTCATTGCTTTGGTGTTTGAAGGCTGAGATACGACTAGTTGCGCCACAAACTAGAAGACCAGTGCCTCGTTAGCTCGACCATGTGAGCGGAGAGCCGCAGCACATGACCTACCCCCAGGGGACACCACGTGGAGGTGAGGTTGGATCTCAGCCTTCAAACACCCCCAAGGGACACAACTACTACTACTACTACTACTACTACTACTACTACTACTACTACTACTACTACTACTACTACTACCACTACTACTGCTACTACTACTACTACTATTTTTACTATCCCCGTTAGAAAGTAAAAACAGGAAATGAATCCCTGAGTGCCTGGAAAACATAATTCAAATTCAAACCATTTTTCCTAAACTTTTTTATCGCTGTTATCTTACAAGACAAACTTTTCATTCTGAGAGTGCAAATTTAACACTTGAGAGACTCCAGAAGAAAATGAAGATAGAGCGACTCCGGATATTTGACCCAATTGGTAATTTTGAACCGTTGACTCTAAGTTTAAAAATAATTTTGAAAAACGTTTGGGTTGTCAGTGGCAATGCCTTGAGTTGAATGCCAAAATCGTCTCTACTGTAGAATGCCCGAAGCGTCTCTCTAGTAGAACGGCGGATGGGTCTCTACTGTCGCCGTAACCTCCTCGTTGGCCATCCTGCGAACACTTCGGTCTAGCGAAGTGGCAAAAGTCCTCGAGCAATCTCAGAAATCACGCGGACTCGAAGACTTAGTGTCAAATACATGTTCATTGCCGGTCCAATCATCATCGCAGGCATGAACCGGAGATTACGGAGTTGAGGCAGAGCATTGAACAGTACCTTTGAAGGAACTGAGAAAAAGTTGAGTAGTCATCGTAGGGACCCTGTATTAAGGTGGGTTTTGAGGCCATGTCCTATCAATTACTACCTGTTGGGATGTCTTCAATGAGCAACAGATGTTCTTGCTGACCAGAAAATCAACAAAATAACTGTAGTGAAATCGAGACTAGTAGATGAAGTTTGACCATTTAGTAGCAGCTTGGCTAGACTCCAATGAAAACCTCCTGCAAACTCTAATCATCCTGAACCACACTGCTATTACCCAACGAAGGCAGGGCCAGTAAGGTTGAGATTTGAGGCAGCTTGGGAAGATTGCTACACTGTATGACCGAAAGTTGATGAGTAGTGGATAAGAAAAGTGTGTAATTCCTGCAAACAATTAGTATCTGACATGGAAATCTTCTAGTATGAAGTACTGTGTGGGGTCCAGACAAAACAGATGTAGTGATGGTTACAGAAATAAAATCACAGTATAGTGTTGTATCTGTGATAGCAGAGCTCAATTTATAAGAGTGGCTATGCTACATTTCCTGTCCGGACCACACATGCTCTGCTATGTCCAGATCCAGAAAGATGAAATAGGGAGACTTGAGGCTCACGGTACTCAACACCTCAAAGAGCTGGACCCCATACAGTCTTTGTACTAATGCTCTGGTTTTCAAGGGTCGGAACAAGTTGTTTTAAATGTCTGATGACTAGATAAATGTCTCGGTCTTAGATAAAGGTCTGACATCGGCCAAACGTGAGGTGCACTGGGATGACGAGATGCCTATATAGACCATGAAACATGTTCTTGGTTTGGATTGTTGAAATGTTGTTCAATTGTATTAACAAGAAGCTACTTTACAGGATTGTTCAAGTATCTAAATTTATTTTCTTTTCAAGAAATCTAACAAGACTTTTTCCAAGTACCTTCTCTTTCCTTGAGACAAGAGGTTGATGACCCTTTCTAAGTGGGAACTGCAATTCACCAATATCGCTCTAGGCCGAGGAAGGGAACTTTATTGATCATCGACAATTATTGTATGTCAATAGATAGTACCATCAACTTGCAGTGAGTTAACTAAAACTACAAAAATCCCATCTTTTTTTCTAAATCTTCTGAATAACATATTGGAGCATACCAGGGGTGCCCAGGGGAAACACGTTGCCACTTGTAATAATCCGACAGATATTGAAAAATTTGTACGTATAAGGGGTTTTAAATTCTTGAGAGCCAACGAATACATTTTGTACTCATACGAATACATTTGACAACGAATACATTTGACTGTTGACGTCATAGATAACATCAAGATTGGAATCGTAGCCAAGCAACAAGATGATAACATCTTATCTTTGCCTCCATCAGACTGTTAGCAAATCAAGTAAAACTCAGATCCCGTTTGAAAAAATCATCTGTGACCAAAAACTACTCTGTATAATGTCTTAAATGCTGCGTTGTCCCTCACAATCACAAAAATGTTACCATACTATTGGCTGTAGCATAGGCGATTTTTTAGAACCTGACGAACCAGCGCCAGCGTCATTTCCAGCAAGCTGTTCAAAAAGATTTTCACTACCGAAGGAGGAGATATTTTCGAAAACCAAACCATCAAGAATAATGGTTAATATTGAGATAGATTTTGAACTGGCTAGTCCGGTGACCACTTGATATAACATGACATCGCACTGTTCATTAAACTAGCGGACCTGCGATTCACCGCAGTTGCACGTAGACATCCAATCTGTGTAATATAGAACAAAATAGGATGTTGGGTTGATATAGACTGAAGTTAATATCGAACTGCGCAATCTTTACCTTTCTACAGTGCTGCAATTGAAATTGTCCAAAAACAGACAACTCAAAGAACCAGATTTCGTAGGGACCAGATTTCGTAGTCATCGTAGGGACCCTGTATTAAGGTGGGTTTTGAGGCCATGTCCTATCAATTACTACCTGTTGGGATGTCTTCAATGAGCAACAGATGTTCTTGCTGACCAGAAAATCAACAAAATAACTGTAGTGAAATCGAGACTAGTAGATGAAGTTTGACCATTTAGTAGCAGCCTGGCTAGACTCCAATGAAAACCTCCTGCAAACTCTAATCATCCTGAACCACACTGCTATTACCCAACGAAGGCAGGGCCAGTAAGGTTGAGATTTGAGGCAGCTTGGGAAGATTGCTGCACTGTATGACCGAAAGTTGATGAGTAGTGGATAAGAAAAGTGTGTAATTCCTGCAAACAATTAGTATCTGACATGGAAATCTTCTAGTATGAAGTACTGTGTGGGGTCCAGACAAAACAGATGTAGTGATGGTTACAGAAATAAAATCACAGTATAGTGTTGTGTATGTGATAGCAGAGCTCAATTTATAAGAGTGGCTATGCTACATTTCCTGTCCAGACCACACATGCTCTGCTATGTCCAGATCCAGAAAGATGAAATAGGGAGACTTGAGGCTCACGGTACTCAACACCTCAAAGAGCTGGACCCCATACAGTCTTTGTACTAATGCTCTGGTTTTCAAGGGTCGGAACAAGTTGTTTTAAAGGTCTGATGACTAGATAAATGTCTCGGTCTTAGATAAAGGTCTGACATCGGCCAAACGTGAGGTGCACTGGGATGACGAGATGCCTATATAGACCATGGAACATGTTCTTGGTTTGGATTGTTGAAATGTTGTTCAATTGTATTAACAAGAAGCTACTTTACAGGATTGTTCAAGTATCTAAATTTATTTTCTTTTCAAGAAATCTAACAAGACTTTTTCCAAGTACCTTCTCTTTCCTTGAGACAAGAGGTTGATGACCCTTTCTAAGTGGGAACTGCAATTCACCAATATCGTTCTAGGCCGAGGAAGGGAACTTTATTGATCATCGACAATTATTGTATGTCAATAGATAGTACCATCAACTTGCAGTGAGTTAACTAAAACTACAAAAATCCCATCTTTTTTTCTAAATCTTCTGAATAACATATTGGAGCATACCAGGGGTGCCCAGGGGAAACACGTTGCCACTTGTAATAATCCGACAGATATTGAAAAATTTGTACGTATAAGGGGTTTTAAATTCTTGAGAGCCAACGAATACATTTTGTACTCATACGAATACATTTGACAACGAATACATTTGACTGTTGACGTCATAGATAACATCAAGATTGGAATCGTAGCCAAGCAACAAGATGATAACATCTTATCTTTGCCTCCATCAGACTGTTAGCAAATCAAGTAAAACTCAGATCCCGTTTGAAAAAATCATCTGTGACCAAAAACTACTCTGTATAATGTCTTAAATGCTGCGTTGTCCCTCACAATCACAAAAAAGTTACCATACTATTGGCTGTAGCATAGGCGATTTTTTAGAACCTGACGAACCAGCGCCAGCGTCATTTCCAGCAAGCTGTTCAAAAAGATTTTCACTACCGAAGGAGGAGATATTTTCGAAAACCAAACCATCAAGAATAATGGTTAATATTGAGATAGATTTTGAACTGGCTAGTCCGGTGACCACTTGATATAACATGACATCGCACTGTTCATTAAACTAGCGGACCTGCGATTCACCGCAGTTGCACGTAGACATCCAATCTGTGTAATATAGAACAAAATAGGATGTTGGGTTGATATAGACTGAAGTTAATATCGAACTGCGCAATCTTTACCTTTCTACAGTGCTGCAATTGAAATTGTCCAAAAACAGACAACTCAAAGAACCAGATTTCTGAACAGTGCTACAAAACCACCCAAGAGATTTAAATTAGGTTAAATTAGTGACACTTCTCGACGCTCACATGGTGAATAGTCCGTCGATTGGGAATAGTACCTACAAGACTATTCGGTTATTAATGCGGATGAGCTCAAAGGCGTCCATAGGGTGCTCCATGGTGAGATTAAATTCCACAAAGCACCTTTGAACAAAAACCTCCTTTCTTGGTCCAATTATAAAACAGATTTTTTCAATTTATTCATGGGATTCAGACAAAATCCATATTCATTTTCGTCCTATATTGGGGGGAAGCAGTTTTTGGGTTTGTGTTTAATCACTTGACTAGTCAATAGTAAAATTTATTTTGCGGGAGGAGACAAAAAAAATTAAGTGGTGCATCAAGACTCGCGCCATGGTTTTGGGCCTGAAGACTCACTCACTTGTTCGAACCGCGCACTTCAACGCACGTCACGTGATAATGCCAACGGGAATCCGGAGGCAGTTAAGGTATTCCTAGAACCCTTTTAAATGAACGAAAAATTGGATTCAGTGAAGTGTCCCGAGAAGACCCTCAACCTAACAAAGTAAAAAATACAGTTTCTTCATTTAATTAGATTTAAGTTTATTGAGTATCTCTGCTGGCCTATGGGATTTATGGATGTCCTCAATCAAATAAACCCAAAGCCACATTTTTTTTTGAACCAAGACTGATCTCACATGCTTTAGCCTAATTGGGACCAAATGAAATATTCGCCAGTTGTGAGCAAGACTGAAAGCAGCCATAAAGCGACACTATTATCACATCACTTTGTGCAAAGTCCAGTGTCAAAAATATTTGACCCAATTGGTCTTGTTGAATCGCTCACTGTAAGTCTACAGTTAATTTTGAGAAGCATTTACGGTGTAAGTGGCAACACTGGGATGACGAGTTGCCTGTCTACACCGTGGAACATGTTCTTGGTCGGAGAGTTGAACTGTTCCAATTGGCTTAATTTTTAGTAACGAGAAGCTTTTTTACAAGACGGTACAAGTACTTCATATTGTTTTCTTTTCATGACAGCTCACAAGTCGTTTTCCAAGTACATTCTTCTTCCGTGAGTTTAAATTAGAGCTTATTTTTTTCGGACGACTTGAAATTAAGGGGGTGATGAACGTTTATAACTGGGAACTGCAATTCGTCTTTATCGCTGCTGGCTGACAAAATTATTTTTATCGAGCATTGGCCGTTACTGTGTGTGTACAGATTATACCATCAATCTGCAGTTGATAACTCAAACTACAATCATCTCATCTTCTGATTCTTGTAAATGAAATCTTGGAACATACCAGTGGTGGCCAGTGGAACCACCTCGCCACTTGTAATAATCTGACATATGCTAAAAACATTTGTATGCCAGCTGCAATTTCGTATTCTATTAGCTGGTTAACGCGTTTTAAGTTCTTGAGAGCTAAACAGATCCCTTTTGTACCAAATGCTGACGTCATATATATCATCTAGATCGGAATCGTAACCAAGCAACAAGATGATAACATCTCTTCTATGCTTTCATCAGATCTATGCCTCCTGTTAGCAAACCAAGTGAAATTCAGATCCCGTTTGATAAATTAATCTCTGATTACTCGTCTGTATAACGTCTTAAATGCTGCATTTGCCCTCAGATTCACAGAAATGTTATCGTAACATTGAATGTAGCATAGGCGATCTTTTAGAAACTGACGAAGCTCAGCGCCACCGTCATTTCCAGCAAGCTGTTCAAAAGATTTTTCTGTAGCAAAAGAAGGGATATTCTTGAAAACAAAACATTTAAGAATAATGGTTAAAAGTGAGATAGATTTTGAACTGGCTAGTCCGGTGAACACTTGATATAACATGATATCGCACTGTTCATTAAACCAGTGGACCTGCGATTCACCGCAGTTGCACGTAGACATCCAATCTGTGTAATATAGAACAAAATAGGATGTTGGGTTTATATAGACTGAAGTTAATATCCAACTGCGCAATCTTTACCTTTCTACAGTGCTGCAATTGAAGTTGTCCAAAAACAGACAACTCAAAGTACCAGATTTCTGAACAGTTCTACAAAACCACCGAAGAGATTTAAATTAGGTTAAATTAGTGACACTTCTCGACACTCACATGGTGAATAGTCCGTCGATTGGGAATAGTACCTACAAGGCTATTCGGTTATTAATCCGGATGAGCTCAAAGCCGTCCATAGGGTGCTCCATGGTGAGGTTAAATTCCACAAAGCATCTTTGAACAAAAACCTCTGTTCTTGGTCCAATTTTTTCAATTTATTCATAGGATTCAGACGAAATCCTTATTCATTTTCGTCCTATATAGGAGGGAAGCAGTTTTTGGGTTTGTGTTTAATCACGTGACTAGTCAAGAGTGAAATTTATTTTGCGGGAGGAGACGAAAAAAATTAAGTGGTGCATCGAGACACGCGCCACGATTTCGGGCCTGAAGACTCACTCACTTGTTCGAACTGCTCGCTACAACACACGGCACGTGATAATGCTAACGGGAATCCGGAGGCAGTTAAGGTATTCCTAGAACCCTTTTAATTGAACGAAAAGTTGGATCCAGTGAAGTGTCCCGAGAAGGCCCTCAATCTAACAAAGTAAATAATACAGTTTCTGTATTTAGTTCGATTTAAGTTTATTGAGTATCTCTGCTGGCCTATGGGATTTATGGATGTCCTCAATCAAATAAATCCAAAGCCACATTTTTTTTGAACCAAGACTGATCTCACATGCTTTAGCCTAATTGAGACCAAAATAAATATTCGCCAGTTGTGAGCAAGACCGAAAGCAGCCATAAAGCGACACTATTATCACATCACTTTGTGCAAAGTCCAGTGTCAAAATTGTTAGGCCAATTGATCTTGTTGAATCGCTCACTGTAAGTCTACAATTAATTTTGAGTAGCATTTGCGGTGTCAGTGGCAACACTGGGATGACGAGTTGCCTGTATAAACTGTGGAACATGTTCTTGGTCGGAGAGTTGAACTGTTCCAATTGGCTTAATTTTTAGTAACGAGAAGCTTTTTTACAAGACGGTACAAGTACTTCATATTGTTTTCTTTTCATGACAGCTCACAAGTCGTTTTCCAAGTACATTCTTCTTCCGTGAGTTTAAATTAGAGCTTATTTTTTTTCGGACGACTTGAAATTAAGGGGTTGATGACCGATTATAATTGGGAACTGCAATTCGTCTTTATCGCTGCTGGCTGACAAAATTATTTTTATCGAGCATTGGCCGTTACTGTGTGTGTACAGATTATACCATCAATCTGCAGTGGATAACTCAAACTACAATCATCCCATCTTCTGAATCTTGTAAATGAAATCTTGGAACATACCAGTGGTGGCCAGTGGAACCACCTCGCCACTTGTAATAATCTGACATATGCTAAAAACATTTGTATGCCAGCTGCATTTTTGTCTTCTAGTAGCGGGTTAACGGGTTTTAAGTTCTTGAGAGCTAAACGGATCCCTTTTGTACCAAATGCTGACGTCATAGATATCATCTAGATTGGAATCGTAACCAAGCAACAAGATGATAACATCTCTTCTATGCTTTCATCAGATCTATGCCTCCTGTTAGGAAACCAAGTGAAATTCAGATCCCGTTTGATAAATTAATCTCTGATTACTAGTCTGTATAACGTCTTAAATGCTGTGCTTGCCCTCAGAATCACAGAAATGTTATCGTAACATTGAATGTAGCATAGGCGATCTTTTAGAAACTGACGAAACTCAGCGCCACCGTCATTTCCAGCAAGCTGTTCAAAAAGATTTTTCTGTAGCAAAAGAAGGGATATTCTTGAAAATAAAACATATAAGAATAATGGTTAATGGTGAGGAAGACTTTGAACTGGCTATTCCGGTGAACACTTTGTATAACATGAAATTGCACTGTTCATTAAACGAGTGGAGCCGCGATTCACCGCAAATCTATGTAGGCACCCAATCTGTGTAATATAAAACAAAATAAGGTGTAGGAATGACATAGAGGGAGGAGACAACAAAATTAAGTGGTGCATCGAGACACGCGCCACGATTTCGGGCCTGAAGACTCACTCACTTGTTCGAACTGCGCACTACAACGCACGGCACGTGATAATGCTAACGGGAATCCGGAGGCAGTTAAGGTATTCCTAGAACCCTTTCAATTGAACGAAACGTTGGATCCAGTGAAGTGTCCCGAGAAGGCCCTCAATCTAACAAAGTAAAAAATACAGTTTCTTCATTTAGTTAGATATAAGTTTATTAGTATCTCTGCTGGCCTATGGGATTTATGGATGTCCTCAATCAAATAAATCCAAAGCCACATTTTTATCGAGCCAAGACTGATCTCACATGCTTTAGCCTAATTGAGACCAAAATAAATATTCGCCAGTTGCGAGCAAGACCGAAAGCAGCCATAAAGCGACACTATTATCACATCACTTTGTGCAAAGTCCAGTGTCAAAAATATTTGTCCCCATTGGTCTTGTTGAATCGCTCACTGTAAGTCTACAATTAATTTTGAGAAGCATTTGCGGTGTCAGTGGCAACACTGGGATGACGAGATGCCTGTATACACCCTGGAACATGTTCTTGGTCGGAGAGTTGAGCTGTTCCAATTGGTTGAAGTTTTAGTAAAGAGAAGCTTTTTTACAAGACGGTACAAGTACTTCACTTTGTTTTCTTTTCATGACAGCTCACAAGTTGTTTTCCAAGTACATTCTTCTTCCGTGAGGTTAAATTAGAGCGTATTTTTTTTTCGGACGACTTGAAATTAAGGGGGTGATGACCGTTTATAATTGGGAACTGCAATTCGTCTTTATCGCTGCTTGCTGACAAAATTATTTTTATCGAGCATTGACCGTTACTGTGTGTGTACAGATTATACCATCAATCTGCAGTGGATAACTCAAACTACCATCATCCCATCTTCTGAATCTTGTAAATGAAATCTTGGAACATATCAGTGGTGGCCAGTGGAACCACCTCGCCACTTGTAATAATCTGACATATGCTAAAAACATTTGTATGCCAGCTGCATTTTTGTATTCTAGTAGCGGGTTAACGGGTTTTAAGTTCTTGAGAGCTAAACGGATCCCTTTTGTACCAAATGCTGACGTCATAGATATCATCTAGATTGGAATCGTAACCAAGCAACAAGATGATAACATCTCTTCTATGCTTTCATCAGATCTATGCCTCCTGTTAGCAAACCAAGTGAATTTCAGATCCCGTTTGATAAATTCTCTGATTACTAGTCTGTATAACGTCTTAAAAGCTGCGTTTGCCCTCAGAATCACAGAAATGTTATCGTAACATTGAATGTAGCATAGGCGATCTATTAGAAACTGACGAAGCTCAGCGCCACCGTCATTTCCAGCAAGCTGTTGAAAAAGATTTTTCTGTAGCAAAAGATGGGATATTCTTGAAAACAAAACATTTAAGAATAATGGTTAATGGTGAGGAAGACTTTGAACTGGCTATTCCGGTGAACACTTTGGATAACATGAAATTGCACTGTTCATTAAACGAGTGGAGCCGCAATTCACCGCAAATCTAAGTAGGCACCCAATCTGTGTAATATTAAACAAAATAAGGTGTAGGAATGACATAGAGTGAAGATAATTTTTACTTGCCCAACACTTACTTATCGACAGTGGTGCAATTGAAATTGTCCAAAAAACAGACTACTCAAGTAACCAGACTTCTGAACAGTAATGAAAAGCCACCTAGTAAGGTTGACATGAGGGTAATTTAGTGACACCTCTCGACGCTCACATGTTGAAGTGTCTGTCGATTGTAAATAGTACCTTTAACACTACTCAGTTATTAATCCGGAGGAGCCAGAAGACCTCCCTGGGGTGCTCTATGGTGGAGTTAATTTCCACAGTTCACCTTTGAACAAAAACTTTTCGTGGTTTTCATGGGATTCAGACAAAACTCATGTTCTTTTTCGTCCTATATAGGAGGGAATCAAATTTTGGGTCTGTGTTCAATCACGTGATTAGTCAATAGTGAAATTTATTTTTTTGAGACAAAAAAATGCAGTGGTGCATTAATACACGCGCGATTATTTTGGGCCTGAAGACTCATCCAGTTGTTTTAACTGTGCCTTACAACGCACGTCACTTGATATTGCTAACGGGAATCCAGAGGCAGTTAAGGTAGTTATAAAACACTTTAGTTGGACGAAAAGTTGGATGCAGTGAATTTTTCCGAGAAGGCTCTCAATCTATTGAAGTAATTTTTACAGTTTCTTCATATAGTTATGTTTAAGCTTATTGAGTACCTCTGTTGGCCGAAAGGATTTATGCTTGTCCTCAATCTAATGAGCCCAAGGCAACGTTTTCATTAAGCTAAGACTGATCACACAAGATTTGGCCTAATTGGAACCAAAACAAATCTTTGCCAGTTGTGAGCAGGAATAACAGCAGCCATATGGTGACACATTCAAACCAACGCTTTGTGCAAAGTGCAGTGCCAAGGATATTTGACTCAATTGGTCTTGTTGAACTGTTTACTGTAAATATACATTTTTTAAAATAATATTTGGGGTGTCAGTGGCTGCACTCGGATGTCGAGTCGCCTAAATACACAAAGAAACATATTTTTGGTTGGAGCATTGAACTGTTCCAATTGGCTGAAATTATAGTAACAAGAAGCTAATTTACAAATACCTCATAATGTGTGTTTTTTGTGACAGCTTGTCAGATATTTTCCAAGTACCTTCTCCTTCTTTGAGACTAAAATGAAGCTTAAATTTCTGGCAGTAAGTGCAACTTAGAGGGTGATTACCGTTCCTAAGTGGGAACTGCAATTCACCATTATCGCTGCCGGCTCAGAAAGGGAGTTTTATCTAGAATTGACCGTTACTCTGTGTGTACAGATAGTTCAATCAACTTGCAGTGAAACAACACAAACTAAAATCACCTTATCTTTCTTCCTAATCTTGTAAACAAAATTTGGGAGGATACCAGTGGTGGCCAGTGGTACCAAGTTGCCACTTGTAATAATCCAACAAATGCTGAAGAAAATTGTACGTCAGCTGCAGTTTTCCAGTCCAGTCGCTGGATAACGGGTTTTAAGTTCTTATGAGCTAAGCAGTTCCCTTTCGTATTAAATATTGACGTTATAGATAACACCATGATTGGAATCTGAACCGAGCAACAAGATTATAAAATCTCATCTATGCATCCTTTAGCTTGTTAGCAAACCAAGTGAAGTTCAAATGCCGATTGGTAAATTCATATGTGATCAAAAACTACTCCGTATAACCTCCTAAACGCTGCTTTGTCGCTCACAATCACAGAAAAGTAACCGTTACATTGACGGTACCAGAGCCGATTCTGTAGAACCTGACGAAGTCAGCGCCATCTCCAGCAAACTGTCCAAAGAGAATTTTTTAGTACCGAAAGAAGGAAAATTCTAGAAATCAAAATCATCAAGAATAATGGTTAATAGTGAGAAATTTTATGAACCGGCTAGACCTGTGAACATTTGGTATATAATTAAAGCGCACGGTGAATTAAACTAGTGGACCAGCGATTCACCGCAGATCCACGTAGGCATCTAATCTGTATATCATAGAACGAGGCAAAATGTAAACTATAGAGCACGTCACTTGATATTGCTAACTGGAACCCAGAGGCAGCTAATATCATCATAGAACCATTAGTAGTAATAGGGTGAGCAAGTCTCCCGGGGGGGGGTGTGTAGAACCCATGTATTAAGATAGGGTATAGGAGTAATTTTTGAGAGAGGCTCTACACTAATGTATTAAGATAGGGTATAGGCGTACATGTATTAAGATTAGTGATAGCGGCCGCCACGTATTAGGATTAGCGGGCGCCACGTATTAAGATTAGGAATAGCCGCCGCAACGTATTAAGATTAGGAATAGCCGACGCAACGTATTAAGATTTTGAATAGCCGCCGCAACGTATTAAGATTAGGAATAGCCGCCGCAACGTATTAAGATTAGGAATAGCCGCCGCAACGTATTAAGATTAGGAATAGCCGCCGCAACGTATTAAGATTAAGTATAGGGACCAGGGTATTAGTAGTATAGTGTGATTAGATCAGCCGCATTTTTGGGAGCCGGTCATTGGCCTTTCCGCGCAGGGAATTGTACAGGCGGGGAATTGTACAGGCAGCGCGCACGGGAATTGTACAGGCGGGGAATTGTACAGGCAGCGCGCACGGGAATTGTACAGGCGGGAAATTGTACAGGTAGCGGGAATTAACGGATAATTCCCCTCGCAGTAAATTTCAACATGTTTATTGGTATAACCAGCGCAAAGTATTAAGATTAGGTATAGCCGCCGCAATGTATTAAGATTAGGTATAGCCGCCGCAATGTATTAAGATTAGGTATAGCCGCCGCAATGTTTTAAGATTAGGTATAGCCGCCGCAATGTATTATGATTAGGTATAGCCGCCGCAATGTATTAAGATTAGGTATAGCCGCCGCAATGTATTAAGGTCAGTTATATCCACTAAAATTGAGAAAGTTGAAAATTTTTAAAAGAATGAATTATGAAGGTACAAAAAGACAGACACAGTATTAATCAAGTACATTATAAGTAATTTTAAACACAACAGAGAGCGCTCACAATACGAAAATTGATTCAATAAATTACAAGTTCAGGGGTACAGTATGAATTCCATCAGATAACACTTTTCGTTTAGGATAAAAATATGAGAGTCCTTTCTTTGTTTGTTCATAGGTAGCGACGCAGTGGTTGATTGTCCGAAATCCTCTATTTGTAGATGTTAAATTGATGATTTCTTCCATCACTCGCCGATATTTTTCCAATGGTCCATCTCCGGTCTCTTCCAATGTTCGTTTGTTCAGTCCTTTGCTGCTGAATTTGTACTTATCCGATTTGGCATCGTAGCAACAATGTTTTGCTACAGAGACAAATCATTTCAGTACATCTAAATTCTTCCTTGAACAGACCTGGTTCACGCTTATCGTGCTTTTTATGTTTATCACAACAAGTTCTAGGAAAGAAATTTTGTACAGCATCAGCTTTGAAAGAATCATCACAATCGTGTTCCCTCAGAGTTTCCCAATCTGCTTTTTTAGATGGACGAATGCAATCGTACAAATTATCGTGCGCTAGAGCTAAGTATAAGGAGTCAGTGTCCATTTCTAACTCTTCGAACGTGTCGACATCGCAAAATTTATCAAAAAAATTGTAATAAAGCTCCAACATACGTAATTTTGCGTACTGAAGTATAAAAAGCCGACTATTATCGGTTCACGGTGCTCAATTTTTGATTTTACAAGTTCAACTTCGTATAGTTCTTTTGACACACTGTTAAGTCTCTTAAACAATTTCCCGTTGATAGCTTTGTGTGTCTTTTCATCGTTCAAGTATTTTGTCTCTGTATGTCTGCTTCTGTCAATGATTTGGTAACCATAGGAACTATTCCCTAACAATTTCATTGTTTCTGCTACAACGCTTGATTCAGGATTTTCATCTCCAACTCTTCTAGCATCAACAACCGATTGGACAAAATTGTTGAGGCATTTTTTGGGTGTGTACTGAACGAAGCGATAAATTTTGGTGCATTTTAGCCCAAGACTAAGGTAAAAATTGAGTAATTGTGTTATGACTGTTCCATTCTCCAACTTGAAGCTTGAAATTAACATGCGTTGCGGTTGCTTGAGTAAATCGTTATCAATTGCATAATCCCTCATATAATAACCAATATCTGCTCGACTAACGTTAAAGTTTCTAAAGATTGGTGGAAAGTTCGAGAACTTGTATTTCAACCCATCTGGAACTTCGAGATCACACTGAACGTAACCAAATAGTTTATCTTCTCTTATCTTTGTAAGTAGAGATTCTTGAGTCAGAGGTAACTTGAATGGGAAATTGTTTCTCACGTGAATTTTTACAGATTCATCACCTTTGACAGTTTCCCACCAGTTACATTCCCATATCTCAACAACTTTATATCCTTTGTTTCGCAAATAGTCTCGTCTTAGTTCATCGTATTCCCGTTTCTTTAATCCTTTCTGAGTTTCTTCCTCTGACATGCTTGCTCTTGCTTCCTGACATGCACAGAAGTGAAAATAACAACCCATTGCTTCAAAAATAGTTTTACAGTGAGCACAAAATCCGTCTACATTAAAACAATCAATCTTTTTCTGAGTTCCGGTTGTGTAGTAGCTTTCAATAGTGCAGTTAGGACGTTGAGATTGTAGGTACGACATAACCATGTTCTCAAATTTCCTCGATTTATTTTGTCTAGCTTTGAACTTCTGAGAGTCTGAATCAAACTCCCATCTAGTGTAAAGCCCAGTGGGCATTTCTTGACACATTGAGAAGGGGTAAAGTTGACTGGCGTCTATACCCACAATTGATTTGCAAATGTTTTCTGTGTTTCGAATGTAGGTTTGATCCACAATTGCTTTTCTAGTAAACACAATAGAGGGACCACCGGTCATATCTTCGCGTATTTTATCATGTAAATCTTTGTCTGCTTCAACGAAAGGATAGAATTTGCTATTAGTTGATTTGTGTAGACAAATATTTGCTAAATTAGGTAGTGTGCAACCCAGTTTTAACATATCAATCCCTTTGTTATGATAGAATTCCATCATTTTCTGCATCGCTTCTAGTGTCGGGACAACATCTTTGTTATTATACCACCTGACAAAGTCTTGAAAAGTTGTCATTTGTTCGTGCTCCCACACACTTTCCAGGTAATTGTAGTTGTCGAATCCCGAGGGGGGCACTACCTTCAACCTAAGTTTTTTCGGAGCCTCCTGTTGGGAAAGTCCACTATTCAACAATTTTGTGAAATCCGTAAGTTCTTTTTCCAAGGGATTGTGATCTCTCAACTTACTAAAGAAACATTCGTAAGGGGGTAGGAAAGTTACATCCAATTTGTTTGGTGAGTCGAACCATTCATAAGGGAAAAATCCTTTGGTCTCATTTGTCTTGTAAGCTTTGAGGAACGAATCTAGTGATGTTGCTCCACCAAGAAAGTTTAGAATATCGAGAAACTGAACATCGCCAAAATTAAAGGATACAAAATGATTAGCTTTTTTAATAACCGTTGGTTGAATATCGCGCTCGTGAATGAGGTAGGGTAGTAAATAAGATTTGATAATATTCAGATCATATTTCCCGCTGTTGAATCCAAATACAGGTAAAATGCTGACATAACGTTCAAAATGTTGTTGTTGTTCGAGAAGTTGATTTTTCTGAATTTGGAGGAATTGAGTCGACATATCAATTTCTTCTTTTTCGATATATTGAAATTCAAACATTGGAGTACTCTCATCTTTCCTTCCATTTAGCTTCTCGAAAATAGAACTTACTCTGTTTTTAATTGCATTTTCAATTGAGGAAAATTTTTGCAACATTTCTGCTTTACTTCTGCTAGCTAGTTCTTCTAATGCTTCAACAAAAGATACAATCAGTGTCTTGGGGTCTCTGTTGCAAAGGAAAATAGGTTCTTGTAATAAATTAGAGGAAATTGACACAGATATTGGTTCATGTTTTCCTATCCAAGTAGTTGTATTGGTATCTTTTAGTTCATTAGATGGAACGCAGATTGATTCGAAGTCAAACACAGCCAAATTTTTGAACAGTTTTTGTTCTTCCTCATATCCAATTCCAAAACCGTCAAGTTTATCGAACAAAGTTTCTCTCAAAGTGTAAACACTCTTCGGATAAATGTGCTGTATCCTATCTTTACAAGATTTCACGTGACGGTGGAAATTACCAGCACGCTTAATAAAGGTATCACAATTAGGACAGCGGAATCGTTTGAAAAACGTGTTGATATCATCAAGATAGCAAATGTGGTTGTTGTAGCGCAGTAGATTAATGTTGTTCTCGTACGTCTCAATACTTCTTCTGGCAAGTTCACCTACAAAATCCCCGTCCTCAATGTCAATGTCATAAATGAAAATGTTGTGTTTTATAGCATTTTCAACAAACACAAGGTGATCCATTGAAACTCCTCTAAAGTTAATTGCGTCATGACCAGACTCGTGGAGAAAGTCACTGAACAACTTAGCTGCGTTTGTTTCCAGCTCAGCTGATCCATACAAGTGAACAGCCACAGCTCTAAACAAGCAAAGGTAGTCTTGTAGGTTTCTCCGTATCCATTCGTAACAAGACAATTTACATCGTTTCTCCTCAACGACTGTTCAGGTATAACAGCATCTAGACATCCCATTGCGATATTGTTGAGAAGAGCACAGAAAACTGTTACATTCGTAGTTAGTGCATACCGCCATTTTGTGTTTGCCTTTTCTTGAGCACAAGTCTCAATCAAATCCAATTTCTCTACTCTATCCTGAAGTGAGACTAAGTCTCCCTTAGAACAAAGTAAATGAGACTTCTCAAAGAAGGTGTTGTTCTCATGAGCATAAAAGTATCGGTATTCGTCTGTGTCAACATTTCGTAAAATAAATCCCAGGGATAAATTTATTTTTGCAGCACAGTTAAGCTTTTCAAACACTTCCTTCAGTTTTTCATTAATTTCGCTCGGATCAAGTCTCGACAATTTAAAATTGAATACTCTATGTCTCCCATTCTCCATCTCAGTATTGTCAAAGAAGTGTTGACAGGCACTAAGTTCCTGCTGTAACTGTTCGTTGTTCCTATCCAATTCTTCCGATTCTAGTACTTCTTTCAAGCTTTCGCTGGATTTGGTTCCAACCTTGGTCGATGTTCCGTGTTTCCGTCTCTTATGTTGTTGAAAAGAATAAAAACTTGGAAATTCCTCCAAGCATATAGTGCACACTGTACTAAGCTTCTTTTCTTGAGGAGCGTGATGCTTAGCAAGGTGGTAGTTCAAGTCCTCTTTCCTCTTTGTGTAGAAATGTGGACACTTGGGACATTTTAAAGTCCCACTATCACACGATTTTTTGTGTCGAGCCATTTGCTGCTTGACAACCATTTTCTCGCACTTTGAGCATTTGACAGGTAGATTTCTATCAAGAGAAGGCATTGTATTGTTGTGATCCAAAATAAATTGAATAAATTTTAAGTAAATTGCCGAGCAACTGTATCTGATAACAAAGTGAGAATGAATACAATTTTTGGTTTTTTAGTTAGAATAACTTTTATGACTAATTATTTCCATATAAGGAAATGACGTAATTTTTATTTTTAGTAACATTACGCAATACGAAAATTCAAGAAATTCCTACGAAGCAGTCACAGTGTTACATTATACATTGTGTTTAAATCCAGAAAACATCAAAAATGTGTAACCTTATTCCTTGGAGGAAAATCGGAAATCTTAAGTTATATTTATTTGTCATATTGCTGATTTGTGTTACTTTTTTACAAAACAATACTATTCATCCCAAAACAGACTTCTTAACAAAATCTATCTGTCAGATGTTTGCTCACTTAGAGAATACAAATATTATTGTAAACAAACTAATTTTGTAATTTCATCGATTAAACACTAAATGTGTTTTTACAATACTTATATAGAATTGACGTTAACGTGATTATATTACAAACTACAAACCAATCAAATTTTAGTATTAAGAAACTTGTTGTAAAAGTTAATGATATCGTTTTGCTTATCTCATTCTCTCTTTTAACATTTTTTTATTTTAACGTATTTATTTTAGATGAATACGTGAAATTTTACTCATTTGTGAAACATGTTGATCAAAAACCACTTACAAATATTGGAGAAGATTTACAAGATAAAAGAAGGTATACCTGATTCATACAAAATTGACGAACTTGATGTAGATTCATACTTTTTTCACAATTTTTTGGACATTTTCACAAAATCCAACAGAATAATCCGATTTAGTAAAGGACTTGAGTATGCAACGTTCTCTATTAAAAAATTTGAATTTGAGGAGTTTATTGCGAAACTCTCTTTCGATTTATCCTCAGAATTGCATGTAAGCAAATACGAATTGTTGTTCATTTTGAACTCCGTCCCCGATATATTGGAACAGTACAGAAATATTTCACAAACAAACTTTGTTCCTCTCCCAGAACCAATAACAATAACTTCTTCACTACAGAGTGCTTTGTACTTCCATTATTACAACGACTACAATGCAGTGGGAGTACTGATCAGGTTCGGAATTCGTTTACCTAACGCATATATACAGAAATTTGATTCCAAAAATGGAACATTTTCCGAGATTGATCTGAAACTTGACGAATTGGAAAAAATTTATCAAAGCTTGACTTTTTTGGTAAATTATGTCACTTCATTTCAACTTAAATAGACCATTTTATGTAAAAGCATAGTCGAAAACCTGTATGTATCCTTCACTTCCTACCTTGTTAGAAAATTTTACTTAAATTTGGATTTGAATTTCAGTTCGTCCAGAAATTTCAAGCTAAACGTCACTTTTTCTCATAAAATCTTCCATCTTTGGTTATTGTTGTCTGATTGGATAGAGCACACTATATATAGAGGTTGTTGATTTTGACATTATCATTTGATCCAACTTCTCTGAAAACATCATTACTACTTTCTCACATTATACTAACTACTCCTCAACATTTTATCCTGCTATCGAGCTCCAACATTCACTTTCTTTTTGTTTAAAAATACTTACTTTAGTTCTAACTTTTGTTTAAATCTAATTTATATATCCTGTTCCCTTCCTAAAAAGAAAATTTGCTGCTTTATAACTTTCTCTCCACTGATTGCTTTTATCACGTTCTCGACAAGAATCTTTTCATCCATTCTCATCACTTTCTAACAAAAACCTCTTCTATCATTTATTCCAAAATCGAGTTCACCGTTCAAAATAATAACCTTCTGTACTCATTTTCTTTTACTGAGGATATTGCTCGGATAGGAGTTCGAGATTTATCAAACGGACTGTATGAGTCTTTGATCAGTTTACCCATTACTGTGTGGCACATTATTGAGCACCAGCGACAACAGTTTGATACATATCATCAGGGACAGGTCCCAATTACAGAGAATCAACTCGGAACTCACGCGATGGGACACGAAGTTGCTGTTGTCAGTGGACACCACTATCCTCACGTTAATGGATCTGATTTTCCTGCCAACTACGTAGCTGGAAATATTCAGTACACATTTCCTTGGGAGGAAGGGCAAATTCCAAACAGTTGGTTCACTGCACCGGATGTAGGTGAGGTATCAGGCCCGGAGGTGGAAAATAATCTTCTCCAAATAGCTTCAAGAGCTCATAGAAGAGAACATGGCGAGTTGAGTATTGATACTAGTACCACCACGTCATTAAACGATCTGGAAAACTTTGATACATCGCAGTACTATGGATCTACTGACATGTCAACTACACCCTCGATGACAACCCCATCGATTAAGGAAGGAACAGCTCACAACCCTATCTTTTTGAGTGATGTACCTAACACCCCAGTCATTGTTCAACCAACTCAACTACCTGGTAGAATTGAGCGACAAAGAGGTTTCGGTAATGAAATTCAGAACTTACCAGAATATGTTATTGAAGCTCTTTTTGAATGATTTCTATGTTCAATTTTGTAAACTATTTTGTATTTGTTCGTAAAAATAATAAAGTTTCTGAATACCTTTTGGGTGTTTTGTATTAAATTTACATTTTCAATTTTATAATTTTTTTATAGTTTTCCAGAATAAAAGATTAACACGAAAGGTTACTTGATAATTTAGGTACTTGGTTATTATTGAAAATTTGTTTTTCGACAATTAAGAAAAATGCCGAATTTAATTTTGATATTTAAGAAAATTGTCGAATTTATTTTCGATATTTAACAAAAAATGTCGAGAAAAAATTCGATTTTTAAGAAAAAATTACTGTTACAAATCCGATTTTTAAGCTGCAAGAACAGATTCAAAACTTGTCATTTTAAAAATTATTAAAATTTATGTTTTTTGCTTAAAATCATACCGTAAAACTAAGAAAAATGAGAAAAAATTGCACATTTTGCATGCACAGTTTGGTAACATTTTTGATTTTTAATGAAAAATCTGAGGTTCTATTATTGACTTTTAACAAAAAATGTTTGTGAAAATTCGACATTTAACAAACAAATCGACTTCAAATTTCGACTTTTAGAATATACACTAATAATAAGACATTTTAGTACAAACACTTTATTACTTTCTAACTTCAAAGTACAACATGGGGTTATCAATTATTCCATGACCATCTAGCAAACAATCAACAATTTTTATTAATTCACTTTCATACTTTGAGTTCTTAAGTGACTGAATTCGGTCGAAGAAGGATGATCTCAATGTTTGTGTGCTTGCATTTCTTTTCTCAGCTCTCAGTAGATGTCTCTTGAACTTTTTTCTACTCAATCTCTTCTTAGACACGCTGGGTAGTTTTTCAACAAATTTGTTTTCCGAATTTCAAAGTCCTGCTTCTTCGTTTGTGTGACCAAAAAACTGATGTTTGTATAAGGTGTATAAGCAGTCCACTGTCCTACATTGAAAAGATAAATCATCCAATTTTTGGAGTAATTCATTAATGGAAGATGAAATGAGAATTATGTGATAAGAACAATTTTTCACAGGACAAAAAGTGTAATTGTGAGACGCAACAGAGTATTCACTAGTGAGCAAGTAAGGTTTATAATCCTTAACTGATACGCAAATGAACAAGGCTTTCTCACAAAATTTTTTATAAAAGTCAGGTAAAACTTGACACATAACTGCTGCCATTCTGTAACCAAAGTGATTTTGGAGTGATTCTTTTAAACTACCGTATAAGGAAATAAAGCAATTCAGTTCAAACGCAGCGAAAATTTCATTTGAAAAATGACACAGTTCAAGAGACAGCAACTCAGAAAAATCCGTTGTTTTGTTTGTTCTAAATATTTCAAACACTATTACTCGCTAATGCAACACAGACGTGCTAAACATCAAGATAAATATGCTGCTCTAGTTCAAATGTTTGCTCAACTTAAAATTTCTGACTAAGTTTCCTTATAAGGAATTTTTGCAAAATGACGCAATTGAACTTTCCATATTTGGAAATGAAAGAAGGATAATGACATCATTACCAAATAAAGGTGATCGGAGACAATAGAGGAAGTAAAATTACAAGTCAAATCATTCAATTAATTTCTCTCTGTCACATTAAGTTGATAAAATGTCTCTCTCTAAAGTCTCTCCGTTTTACTGCTCCGTCTAAGTTTACCGATTCTCAACCTAAAACTGGAATTGATTCGGTTCCATTTTATATAGACTTTGGTTCTAACCCAAAAAGATTTGGGAGGTTTACTGTGTCCCAGATTTTTAAAAACGGACAAAATTATTCCGAACCAACTTTCCAAGTCTTCAAAAAAGATAATTCTGGAACATTTGAGAAGTACCAACAACTTCGAATAGGAGATTACGAATTCAAGAAATTCTGTTTCCTCAAGAACAATATCCTGGATGGGGAGTTGGAACTGAGTGAGCACCCGACTCAATTTGATAAGAATCCATGTATGGAGGATGTGCTGCAACGATGTCACAAAGTCAGAGAAGTCAGCATAGGACGAAATCGACGAATATATGTGACTTTCATTCAATACGTTCAGGAGAATCCAGCCTCCATTTATGTGCAGATTCGGCTCTTTTGTCGCAAGGAAAACAATGAGTTCAAGCAGGTGACTTATGTCAGCTACACTTTGGAAAAGTTCAAGGAACTGATTCAAAATTTGAATGACTTTTCTAACATTGAACAATGTACATTTCAATAATAATTGTTGTGTGATTTTGTAATATGTCTTTGTCTTCTCTACAATAAATTTTTCATTTTAAAAATCTTTGATCTGAGAATGAGTTGGGATATTGGTTGCTCAAGAAACATTTTTTTGAGTCTCAGAGACAAGTCAAAGGTTTTTCACGTTAGACTTCATTACGAACTTAAAAGATATTCCTATACTGTTCTTGAAGCTCAAAATTTTCCCAAATTAGAAAATTTGGACATAGAGTCCCAAATTTCAGAATATAAGTGGGTTATTCACAACGGATTACGCAGAACAAGTCTTATATATCGTTCAGATAAACAACAAGTTACCATTTCACAACATCGTTGGAACGGATATCAGTGGAGTTTTCTGAAAAATATTGAATTAAAAAAAGAAGAGTACGAGAACTTACTAGAGCATCTCCCTACACTTTTATCTTATATTGAACAGTTTAAGAAAACTTGCATTGACATGGATGAAGGAACGCAAAGTTGATGGATATTGTCATTCTTGTCAACATATTCAATTGCTACGGAAGCATCCTTTCAATGTTTCCCGAAAATGAGAAACGCAAAAACCGTTTTTTAGCGGCCTGTAAAATTTGGGACGAGAATAAAAATTTGGAGGAAATTAACCAAAAATTTCCTCATGGAGGACTTATTGGTTATGGAAATTCCTTTTTAGATTTTTTCTTTGCTAGATTGAAAGTTTTTCGATTACATGCTATACTACACGATTCTGCTGGAGCGGTTAAAGCAACTACAAACAAGGGACCAGGATACTGTTACATGTTACCAAATTTTCCAAGCTCATGTTTCTTGGGACATTTAACTGGGTTAATCTTTTGTGTCTTTATTAAATTTTATCATCCTCAAATTTTCAAAATGCTCGACTGCTAATCATTTTTGTAATAATTCAACCTAGAAAAAAGAATGTCTCTCGTTGTGTTTGATATTGAGTTCTTGGAAGGGAAAATTGTCAAGGAGTTGGGTGTTTTCAAGGATGGAATTGTTTTGGGATACAGTTTCCTCCCAACCAAAGACAATAAACCTACTTTTCAAGCAAAATGGAACACTAAAAATTTACATGGGATTAATTGGAACAATGGAAAACTGGAATACACTGAGTTGTCATCAATCATTCACCAACATTGTTCACCTACAACAGAATACTTTGCAAAAGGGTTAGAGAAGTGTAATCTTCTCTCAAACTACTTGTGTAAAGATGTGGAGAATCTAGATGATCTTGGTTGTCCAAAAGTTTCCCAACTTCTCAATAACTTGGATACTGACAGGGATTGTAGCAATTATCCGTATCGACACAAAAAGACATTTCACTGTGCAGAGAAGAAAGCTTATGCTTACGGAACTTGGACTCTGGATTTTTTTGATAACGTATAATATTTTTAATTTCTATTTGAAATTTCTATTTGTATTTGTGATCGTTTTGTAATTTATTATTTTTATTTTACTACTTTTGAAATCAGAGAGAAGTTGCATTCCCAGTTCAAAAAAATGATTTTCCCTTAAAAATAAGGTATAAATGACCGAGCATACAGATAACGGTTTAAATTTAGGTAATTTTGTCTTTGATGATAATAACCAGGAACGACAATCGTAGAAATGTTTTGGACAGACTTGTAATAGATCTCTGGTGGTTTTTTTGTCCCAATTTTTTGTTATTTTGTTAATATTAGCGTGCTGTATAGTAAGAATAACTCTTGCCGAAACCTGTGAAGAAACAACAGTTTGGATTGCTATCTTATCTAGTACAGTCGGTTATATTTTACCTTCTCCTAAACTATGAACAAAATAATCTCTACTAAGGAACGCATTTTTATTTCATTGGGGGGACCAAGCGGGTCTGGAAAATCTCATCTTATCCATGATTGGCTAATTATTGGAACTTTTCAACCCGATTTTGATAAAATTTACTATTTTTATCAACATTATCAATCACTTTACGGTCTAATGTCCAAAAACATTAAGAACATTCAATTTATTCAAGGAGTTGACTTTGAGTTCATTCAGAGTCTACCCAATAATGGAACAAAGTATTTGCTGATTTTTGATGATTCTTGTGAAGAAATCTCAAGCTCGAAAGAATTTGTTAAAATCGCGACAGCTGGAAGATACAAAGGTCTTAGTACAATATATATAAAGCATAATCTTTTTCATCAGAGTAGGTTGGGAAGAGATATTGAGTTACAAAATACTCATATAGTTTTATTCAAGTCTCCTAGAGATGTTCTCCAGATTAACGCTCTTAGTCAAGCTCGGGTTAGGATCACAATTAAAAGATTGGTATACAAAAGCTACTTCAATCCCTTATGGTCACTTACTCATTGATCTAACTCCGAAAAAAGTCGACTCTCTTAGATTTTGCAGAAACAGTGGTTCTATTCCCACTATTTTTTTCTCCCTAAAACGAAACAAGAGATTACTTTTTTGAACGATGAACACACAACATCTCTCTACGCTGATAACGTTCCAAACGTATTCCCAGAACTTCAAGAAATCGTTCCTAAGAAATTGTTCAAAAGATTTCATTCAGATTCTAAACGAATGCATAGTAAACCTTCTCGGGGGACAACTACAGGAAATACAAAAACAAGACGTAATAAAGTACAGAGACGAAATTCATCAACTCGTGCTAAAAAGAACCGGAATAAATAAAAGAAGAGCAATTTTAAGTTCACGAAAAGGTATAGAGCTCATATCAATTTTGACACCATCTATCATTAATCAATTGTCTTGAAATGGAACAGTTTGTTTTGATTCCTCAACACCTTTACGAACAAAAATTCAAATTAGAAGTTAAAAAGTTGGACACTTTTGAGCAGAAACCAGTTTCTGTTCCAACACAATTGAACCCTAATTACAAGGAAATCAGCAACAAAACCAGATCTTTACAGAACGAATCAATTGTAGATCAAATTTTGAATTCACCGCGAGTCAAGCTATCTCTCAACAACACAATTTTATTAGATGGAACAGATACAGAAGTAGCTTTTGCAGATTTTATTTTTGCATTAAAAAGAAAGAACGTTGATTTTCCCGACATATATTACACACTACTTGATGCTACCGGAATAAATCCGCAAAAAGTATTAAACAAAGATGCCAAAAGCAAAGACAGAGGGAGCTGGATTCCTTTCAAAATCTGAAAAAGCCAAGCTAAAAAGGCTGTATAGAGATGGAAAAGCCGCATATAGATCAATTAAAAATCTACAAAAGGCAAGTGGGTTATCCAAAAAGAAAGTTGCCTACTTTCTACACAGTAAAGATTCCTACACAAAGTATCGTCATGCAACACGACATTTCAAAAGATTACCAGCATTTGCTAAGCGAATCAATGAGATCTGGTGTCTCGATCTAGCTTTTATGGATAAATTATCGGATACTAATAATGGAGTGAAGTATTTATTAGTATGTGTTGACGTCTTTTCTCCCTTTGTTCGTGTGCAATCAATGAAGTGAAAGTACTCTACCGATGCAGTTCTAGCTTTCAAAAAAATGTTGCGTAAAAAAAGTATGCCCGCGAAAGTATGGGTTGACCAGGGAACAGAGTTTAGTGGTGAGTTTCGAAAGTTTTGTATGGACAAGAAAATTAAAATTTACTCTACTAGAAGTGAAACGAAAGCTGCTGTAGCAGAACGAGCCATTAAATCCCTGAAAAACATTATTTATCGCTATATGGAAGAAAATGGTGACAATTACATGAGAAAAATGGATTCCTTTGTCAAAACTATGAACACAAGAGTTAATCGCTCAACAGGTAAAGCTTCAAAAAATGTAACAAACAAAGACTTTTTGTCAATTTTTTACAGAAACCCAATTAACCAATATAAACGACCACGTTTTAAAGTGGGTGAAAATTTTCGTATATCAAAAAAAGATATTCCATTCAGAAAAGGTTATAAATCACAGTTCACAAATGAAATATTCAAAATTGTTAAAGTTGCTACTTTTAAACCGCCAACCTATAAACTTTCTGGAGAACAAGGTGATGAAATTCTAGGTAAATTTTATGAACAAGAGCTTTCAAAGTGTATCATTTAAAGATGAGTTCTTTCACTGTTGAGTTGGTTTCCAATGGGTCGTTTGACTGTTACCCAAACAATACACTAAGTTCTTTCACGAATTTTCTACCTGAACCAATTAATCTTGATGGAGAATGGGAGGTAGCGATAACAGAACTGTCGTATCCTTCCTTGTACCAAAACATAACAGAGGGTAAATTCTTCTATCTAGATGAAGCAACACCAGATACAAAACCATCGGATTATTACACACTTGATCCAGGTCTATACCCCTCGATCTCTGATATTGTCAATGAAATGAATAGAAAAATTCAGGAACGTGAAAAATATGAAAAAACGCCCATCAAGTCACACGTTAACAAAATTACACAGCGAATTTCTTTGAGTCTTCCAAATCAGAACTCTTTACTTGTCATTTTTAGTGCCGATCTTTGTCATGTCTTTGGATGCGAAGAAGCTGTTTATGGTATGGGTGTTTTCATGAGTGGTGGTGGTCCACATTTTCCCAAGTTTCCTTATGACATTGTACGAACACACACCTTAATGACATATAGTGATATTGTTGAATACAATATTGTGGGTGATACAAAAGCTGCTCTTTTACGATGCATTCCGTTTATATCAAAAGTTAAGAATGGAGATATCATCTCAACGGGACAATACTTGAATTATCAAAATTTTCCAAACTTACAATTTAAAAAAATTCTAAAAAACTCATTCCACAGCATAAAACTCGAGCTCCGGGACTCTTATGGTGAAAAAATTCCTTTCAAATCTGTTGGTGTGACAAGAGCGGTACTAATGTTTAGAAAAACTTCTGACAATCATTTTTAGATTTAAAGTTGTAGAAAATGGTTGCTGATAGTGATTTATCGTATTTTCGTGGTTTTTCAAGATAGAGGGGAAGAGGATTCGGAGCGTTAGCACAAACAATTGGGAGGACAGCTATTCCATTCTTGAGGAGATATGTTGTCCCAGCAGCAAAAAGAGTTGGTGCTGATTTGCTTGATATAGCTGCACCAGAAATTGGAAATGTTCTAACTGGAAAGAAAAAATTCAAATCTGTGGCTGCAGATGTTGGAAAAAAAACATTACGTAAACAGCTAGGTGGTGGAAAAATTAGGAAACGGCGCATAATTCGAAGAATTACCCCAAAAACCAGTCGACGTCGTCGAACGAGAAGAGATATTTTTTCTAAGCTAAAATGAATACTAGATCAACAAACGATAGCAACTTTCGTTATGGTCACTTTACGAACTCTTGCTTGGAGATTTTTGACAAAATTCCTGTTTTGGAACCAATTGAATCTTCTCACGTTCAAGAAGTTTATCCCAGTACTTCATTGGATGAAAGCAGCATTGAGTTCGAGTTTGAAACAGATAGAAGCAAATATCTTGATATGAGAGATATCCACCTTCAAATCAAAGTTGGATTACAAAAGGGAAGATTTTTTGATGACTTTATGAAAAAAGACGAGCATGGAAAAGCAGATATGGGAATTTCTTTCACAGATGATGATTTACATTATCTAACTCACGTCAACAATTTATTGCACTCGCTCTTCTCCAACTGTGAGGTGTATCTGAACAATCAACAGGTTTACAACTCATATGGTCTCTATGGACACAAAGCTTTAATTTCCAATGAATTTAACGCTTCCACAAGAAATAATGAAGGTAATTTGGCTTGTCATGGATATGAATTTGAAAAGAACCCAGCGATTTTGAGAAAAGCCCTTTTATAGATCGAGAGGAAGAACTTTTGCTGAAAAATGGAACTACTTATTACGGTAAATTAGCAATTGATTTGTTCCAATGTGAAAAGTTACTGCTTCCAAATACAAAAGTTAGACTGAAATTGATTCGTGCAAGACCCAATTTTTACATGATCTCCTACAATCCTCACGTCTCCCTTAAAGTTCTTGACTGTTCCCTGTTTACAGGACGTGTTGTTGTTAACGAAGTGTATCACCAGACTATCAAATATCAATTAACTCATCAACCTGCTTGTTACAACTTTATGGAAACAATTGCACGCACATTTATTATTCCTTCAGGACAGAACCAGTTTATTAAGGAAAATGTTTTTAACAATGCTCCAATCAGAAGAGTAGCTATTGCGATGAACACAAATTCAGCATTCACAGGACATTTTCAAGAAAATCCTTTCCATTATCAGAAATTTGGTTTACGAGAACTAAGAATTGTTCGAGGAGGTAGAGCTATAGTATCAGTTGATACAATCAATGACTGTAGGGCATATGTAACAACAATGAAAGCAATGAATTTTAACGAAGAGATTCCCGCGTTACCACATAATCTATTTCAGAACCATTACGTGCTTGTATTTGATCTCACTTCACTTCAAGATGCTGGAGAAAATATTCATTATCCTGAGCTCAGCGGTGAAAGTATCCGATTAGAAATGTTTTTCGACCGCCCGCTAAGAAGCGTGACAGAATTAATTGTTCTAGGAGAAAGGATGTCCACTGTTAAAATTGATCAGTTCGGAACGGTTGCTAAAAATGTCTGAAGATTTTTGCGTTAACGAAAATTTTTTTCATATTTTTTTCAGTTTTTATGGGTTTTACATCATTGCTTTCTGCATTGGAACATTTTTGGGTTATATATTATCGTCACCCAGTTGCCATTCTCTTCACCAAATAATTTCTTAAAATGAACGTTAACTGGGGGCGAACTAATTCAAACTTTTTTGTTTACGTTCCTCTCCTAATTTTTCTGGTACTTCTTTTTATAATTATTTTATTCTACCCCAAATCCCATAACAATTCTGTTGACAAAATTAAAAAGTCAAGCAACCTTTTATTAGAGCAAGCTAAAAAGTCCAATGATTGTTGCTTTTATGAAGAGAATGAGTCTTTTCAGCTTGACTGTACAGTTAGAAATCCGTGTGTTAATGGTACTTGCGAAATAAAGCAGAGAAAAATTGTTTGTCATGGATAACACTTCCCTGAGACAGATTATTGAACGAATCCCAGAACTCAAATACCGCTATATTGGATCGTCTCCAATAGATTGTGTTCCAAGGCTACCCACATTCAGTTTTGCTATCATCAACACTTCTCCGAGCAGTGAAGCTGGAGAGCATTGGATAATGATTGCTCGACTCAATCGAACTTATTACTATGCTGATTTTTTGGCTCGTCCAATCACAAAACACAAATTTTTGAATAAAAAGTATCAGAAAATGATACAACAACCAGTTCAGAAAATTGATAATTTGTGTGGATTTTACACAATATTTGCAGCATTTCAACTATTTAAATTTTTTCAAACAAAACTGAACAAGGTTCATGACGTTCATGTTTTAAACTTTATAAGTAATTATTTGTGAATTAGATAAATTTAATGTAAAATAAGTCGAAGTGTAATAAAGTCGACAGTAATTTTTTATAAATTCCTTAATTCTTCGTTAGTTACTCAAATTTTTGATGTCGACTTTATTAACTACTCGGCTAAATGTACTTTAATACTCTTTTCTTTTGTACTATCATCATGTAAACGTTTGATTAAATTTGTATTTGCATGTGCTTAATTTGTACTGTGTCTGTTATTTTGTACTTATTAATTCAATTTTTTTTCTTCTATTTAAATTTTTTTCATGTTATGAGCGCGTAAAAGTCCACTAGTACTGTGACAATGCCAGATCAGCAAGAGGTAGTTTCGATCTACCAACCTCTGGGTTATGAGCCCAGCACGCTTCCGCTGCGCCATCTTGCTATTTAGGGTCAGCTATACCTAATCTTAATACATTGCGGCGGCTATACCTAATCTTAATACATTGCGGCGGCTATACCTAATCATAATACATTGCGGTGGCTATACCTAATCTTAATACATTGCGCTGGTTATACCAATAAACATGTTGAAATTTACTGCGAGGGGAATTATCCGTTAATTCCCGCTACCTGTACAATTTCCCGCCTGTACAATTCCCGTGCGCGCTGCCTGTACAATTCCCCGCCTGTACAATTCCCGTGCGCGCTGCCTGTACAATTCCCCGCCTGTACAATTCCCTGCGCGGAAAGGCCAATGACCGGCTCCCAAAAATGCGGCTGATCTACTCACACTATACTACTAATACCCTGGTCCCTGTACTTAATCTTAATACGTTGCGGCGGCTATTCCTAATCTTAATACGTTGCGGCGGCTATTCCTAATCTTAATACGTTGCGGCGGCTGTTCCTAATCTTAATACGTTGCGGCGGCTATTCCTAATCTTAATACGTTGCGGCGGCTATTCCTAATCTTAATACGTTGCGGCGGCTATTCCTAATCTTAATACGTTGCGGCGGCTATTCCTAATCTTAATACGTTGCGGCGGCTATTCCTAATCTTAATACGTTGCGGCGGCTATTCCTAATCTTAATACGTTGCGGCGGCTATTCCTAATCTTAATACGTGGCGGCCGCTAATCTTAATACGTGGCGGCCGCTATTACTAATCTTAATACGTGGCGGCCGCTATTACTAATCTTAATACATGTACGCCGCCTATACCCTATCTTAATACATTAGTGTAGACCCTCTCTCAAAAATTACTCCTATACCCTATCTTAATACATGGGGTCTACACCCCCCGGGGAGACTTGCTCACCCTATTACTACTACCATTCTAAGCGGTTGAATAGTTGGATTCAGTGAGGTGTCCCGATAATGACATCAATAGGTAATTGGTACAATTTTATCACTCAGATGAGTTTAATTGTTTTGAGTTCCTCTGTAATGTACGGGAGCTGGTCTATGGGATTTATGGTTGTCCTCAATCTAATCAATCCAAGGCCAATTTTTAATCAAACTAAGGTTCATTGCACATGCTTGGGCTTGAGCGGACCAAAAACAAATAATCTGCAGTTGTGAGCAGGAATAATCGCAGCACCATATCGACACATGCAAATCAACGCTTTGTGCAAAGTGCAGTGCCATGTATATTTGACCCAATTGGTCTTGTTGAACCGTTCACTGAAAGTGTACATTTTTTTGAAAATATTTGGGGTTCAGCGGCGGGACTCGGATGACGAGTCGCCTAAATACACAATGAAGTATATTTTTGGCTGGAGCATTGAAATGTTCCAATTGGCTGAAATTTTCGTAACAAGAAGCTGATTCATAAAACGTTACAAATACCTGATACTATGTTCTTTTGTGACAGGTCACAAGACGTATTCCAAATAACTTCTCCTTCTGCTTCTGTAAGACTAAAATAGAGCTTAAACTTCTTAGGGTAAGTGCAACTTAAAGGGTGATTACGGTTCTCAAGTGCAAACTGCCCTTATCGCTGCTGGCTGCGAAAAAGAATTTTATCTAGAATTGACAGTTACGGTGTGTGTATATTTAGTACCATCAACTTACAGTGAACTAATTCAAGCTAAAATGACATCATTTTTCTTCTTAATTTTGTAAATGAAATCCTGGAGCATACCAGCGGTGGCCAGTGGAACCACATCGGAACTTATAATAACCCGACAGAGCAGAAAATGTTGTATGCGGGCTTGAAAGCTACAGTTTTAGAGTCTAGTAGACTGGTAACGGTTTCTAAGTTCTTGAGAGCGAAGCAGTTCCCTTTGGCACCAGATGTTGACTTCATAGTTAAAATCAAGCTATACCTAATCTTAATACATTGCGGCGGCTATACCTAATCTTAATACATTGCGGCGGCTATACCTAATCTTAATACATTGCGGCGGCTATACCTAATCTTAATACATTGCGCTGGTTATACCAATAAAAATGTTGAAATTTACTGCGAGGGGAATTATCCGTTAATTCCCGCTACCTGTACAATTTCCCGCCTGTACAATTCCCGTGCGCGCTGCCTGTACAATTCCCCGCCTGTACAATTCCCTGCGCGGAAAGGCCAATGACCGGCTCCCAAAAATGCGGCTGATCTACTCACACTATACTACTAATACCCTGGTCCCTATACTTAATCTTAATACGTTGCGGCGGCTATTCCTAATCTTAATACGTTGCGGCGGCTATTCCTAATCTTAATACGTTGCGGCGGCTATTCCTAATCTTAATACGTTGCGGCGGCTATTCCTAATCTTAATACGTTGCGGCGGCTATTCCTAATCTTAATACGTTGCGGCGGCTATTCCTAATCTTAATACGTGGCGGCCGCTAATCTTAATACGTGGCGGCCGCTATTACTAATCTTAATACGTGGCGGCCGCTATTACTAATCTTAATACATGTACGCCGCCTATACCCTATCTTAATACATTAGTGTAGACCCTCTCTCAAAAATTACTCCTATACCCTATCTTAACACATGGGGTCTACACCCCCCGGGGAGACTTGCTCACCCTATTACTACTACCATTCTAAGCGGTTGAATAGTTGGATTCAGTGAGGTGTCCCGATAATGACATCAATAGGTGAAGGTAATTGGTACAATTTTATCACTCAGATGAGTTTAATTGTTTTGAGTTCCTCTGTAATGTACGGGAGCTGGTCTATGGGATTTATGGTTGTCCTCAATCTAATCAATCCAAGGCCAATTTTTAATCAAACTAAGGTTCATTACACATGCTTGGGCTTGAGCGGACCAAAAACAAATAATCTGCAGTTGTGAGCAGGAATAATCGCAGCACCATATCGACACATGCAAATCAACGCTTTGTGCAAAGTGCAGTGCCATGTATATTTGACCCAATTGGTCTTGTTGAACCGTTCACTGAAAGTGTACATTTTTTTGAAAATATTTGGGGTTCAGCGGCGGGACTCGGATGACGAGTCGCCTAAATACACAATGAAGTATATTTTTGGCTGGAGCATTGAAATGTTCCAATTGGCTGAAATTTTCGTAACAAGAAGCTGATTCATAAAACGTTACAAATACCTGATACTATGTTCTTTTGTGACAGGTCACAAGACGTATTCCAAATAACTTCTCCTTCTGCTTCTGTAAGACTAAAATAGAGCTTAAACTTCTTAGGGTAAGTGCAACTTAAAGGGTGATTACGGTTCTCAAGTGCAAACTGCCCTTATCGCTGCTGGCTGCGAAAAAGAATTTTATCTAGAATTGACAGTTACGGTGTGTGTATATTTAGTACCATCAACTTACAGTGAACTAATTCAAGCTAAAATGACATCATTTTTCTTCTTAATTTTGTAAATGAAATCCTGGAGCATACCAGCGGTGGCCAGTGGAACCACATCGGAACTTATAATAACCCGACAGAGCAGAAAATGTTGTATGCGGGCTTGAAAGCTACAGTTTTAGAGTCTAGTAGACTGGTAACGGTTTCTAAGTTCTTGAGAGCGAAGCAGTTCCCTTTGGCACCAGATGTTGACTTCATAGTTAAAATCAAGCTATACCTAATCTTAATACATTGCGGCGGCTATACCTAATCTTAATACGTTGCGGCGGCTATTCCTAATCTTCATACGTTGCGGCGGCTGTTCCTAATCTTAATACGTTGCGGCCGCTATTCCTAATCTTAATACGTTGCGGCGGCTATTCCTAATCTTAATACGTTGCGGCGGCTATTCCTAATCTTAATACGTTGCGGCGGCTATTCCTAATCTTAATACGTTGCGGCGGCTATTCCTAATCTTAATACGTTGCGGCGGCTATTCCTAATCTTAATACGTTGCGGCGGCTATTCCTAATCTTAATACGTGGCGGCCGCTAATCTTAATACGTGGCGGCCGCTATTACTAATCTTAATACATGTACGCCGCCTATACCCTATCTTAATACATTAGTGTAGACCCTCTCTCAAAAATTACTCCTATACCCTATCTTAATACATGGGGTCTACACCCCCCCGGGGAGACTTGCTCACCCTATTACTACTACCATTCTAAGCGGTTGAATAGTTGGATTCAGTGAGGTGTCCCGATAATGACATCAATAGGTGAAGGTAATTGGTACAATTTTATCTCTCAGATGAGTTTAATTGTTTTGAGTTCCTCTGTAATGTACGGGAGCTGGTCTATGGGATTTATGGTTGTCCTCAATCTAATCAATCCAAGGCCAATTTTTAATCAAACTAAGGTTCATTACACATGCTTGGGCTTGAGCGGACCAAAAACAAATAATCTGCAGTTGTGAGCAGGAATAATCGCAGCACCATATCGACACATGCAAATCAACGCTTTGTGCAAAGTGCAGTGCCATGTATATTTGACCCAATTGGTCTTGTTGAACCGTTCACTGAAAGTGTACATTTTTTTGAAAATATTTGGGGTTCAGTGGCGGGACTCGGATGACGAGTCGCCTAAATACACAATGAAGTATATTTTTGGCTGGAGCATTGAAATGTTCCAATTGGCTGAAATTTTCGTAACAAGAAGCTGATTCATGAAACGTTACAAATACCTGATACTATGTTCTTTTGTGACAGGTCACAAGACGTATTCCAAATAACTTCTCCTTCTGCTTCTGTAAGACTAAAATAGAGCTTAAACTTCTTAGGGTAAGTGCAACTTAAAGGGTGATTACGGTTCTCAAGTGCAAACTGCCCTTATCGCTGCTGGCTGCGAAAAAGAATTTTATCTAGAATTGACAGTTACGGTGTGTGTATATTTAGTACCATCAACTTACAGTGAACTAATTCAAGCTAAAATGACATCATTTTTCTTCTTAATTTTGTAAATGAAATCCTGGAGCATACCAGCGGTGGCCAGTGGAACCACATCGGAACTTATAATAACCCGACAGAGCAGAAAATGTTGTATGCGGGCTTGAAAGCTACAGTTTTAGAGTCTAGTAGACTGGTAACGGTTTCTAAGTTCTTGAGAGCGAAGCAGTTCCCTTTGGCACCAGATGTTGACTTCATAGTTAAAATCAAGATTGGAATCGTAACCAATAAAGAAGATGATAAAATCTCATCTATGCCTCCATCAGCCTGTTAGCAAACCATGTGAAGTTCAAATCCCGTTCGGTAAATTCGTCTCTGATCAAAAACTACTCCGTATAACGTCTTAAAAGCTTCGTTGTCTCTCACAGAAATGTTACCGTAACATTGACGGTTGCCAAGCCGATCCTATAGAACGAAACCCAGCGCCAGCGTTATCTCCGGCAAACTGTTGAGAGGGAATTATATTACCGAAAGAAGAGATATTATTGAAAAGAAAACCATCAAGAAGATTAGCGCTCTTGCTCGGTTTTCACTGTTTATTTGGCCTCAATATTTCACCCATTCTTTAGGTAAACTCAGAATGCTAGTGGAGGCTGACAGCAACGTTAGGATCCCTATTGCGCTGAAGGCAAATTATCTTTTGTTAATTTAATTCAACGGCACGCCCTGCAAGATTACCTTTTACTACTTGCGTGCTAAACATTTACTACTTGCGTGCTAAACAACGCAAAAACCTATGCCATGCCATCCTTAAATTACTTTCCCCACTACGTTACAGTAATTCGGCTTGTGTTTTGTGAAGAAAGTTCGAAAACGTCCCGTCCATGCACACTGGTGCTTTCTGTATGAGATTGGAATGGTTCTTTTAGTCGGAGAACGCCTAGCATGATTTGATCTGATAATGCTTGACATTCGTTGGAACTAGAAAATGAGCTTAGTGAGTGTATTGAAAAATAGAACACGCTCAACATTACATTTGAATTTGCAAATAAAATCATTAAGTGGAGGTTCAATCTACCCATTTATCCACACCAGGTGGCATCTAGGAGAGTGTGGTCCGTAATTTTTACAGAGTACTGTATACATTCTTCTTTGGACGTCGCTTTGCAGAAAGGGCTTTGAATACTACAATTTGTCTAGCCAAAGAGGAAAAGACCGCATGTCAGTACACGCTCATGAGCATCGGCCCCAAAAAAATCGGCGCTACAGAAGCTAATCGTTTTCTACATGATAGCCAAACAATTGAATTCACGTCATTTGTTTTCATTTACGAGTCCGGTAAATTGTGAACGGTAATCTCTTGCAAAGTCCTATACCAAATAGGTGGCAGAAAATTGCCAAGCAGCATTGACTTAGTGTTGATAGTCGATGAAAGTAAACCTAAGTATTTTTTATCCAACTGCTTTTATTGAGGAACTCCGGTATGGTACCGACAGCATCAAATGCGCTTGCATTGTACGCTAGTCGTTGGATTGCCCTTTGACATTCTTTTTAGTCTTGTCACAACCCCCCGAACATCTTTCCAGGCAGGTTGGGCGTTACCGAGTATAAATAAATAGGCGGCATTTTCAGAAATTTTTCACCCAAAGCTATAATACGTTGTAAACTACGTAAGGAGATCGCAAAGATCTTAAAAATATTATATGCATCTTTTGCTGCTCATTAGAAATTTTGTTTTGTTTAGCAAACTTCAAAAAATTTACGGTCGTTCTGCATAACAACAGTGGCGCAAAATCGTGCCCCATATGTGGGCTAAATATTTTTAAAATTCATTTTAAAACCAATTTTATTGGAAGAGGAACTATATACTTAAACAGATCTTGGAAATTGTTATATGCATCTTCTGCTGCTCATTAAAAATTTTGTTTTGTTTAGCAGAATTTAGAAAAAAACGGTCGTTCCGCATAACGAATGTGGCGCAAAATATTGCCCCTCATGTTGGCTAAATCTTTTAGAGAAAAATTTTGTATGTTTGCAAACTTTGATTGTTTTTGATCTGAGTTTCGGAGTGTCTTTGTAGTGGAATTTTTAGGCGCACTGTACAACTCATTTTTTATTTTTTTGCCAAATATTATTCCGAAAACCTCAAAAAATACCATCGAAAATAAAAAGCTTTTTTTGAATTCTGGTCTCTCAAAACAACCATTGCCTTTTTCTGGAGACAGTTTCCCCATGGTGCATCTGCTCTTTTGCCAGAGCCTTGTGTATTTAGTCTACTGACCTTTAGAGGAATGAATTCCAAGCAAGGGCAAATTAGAGCTTCGGTGTGAAGACCAACTGGGTTACAGCTCTTTGAGGTGTTGTGTCCCCGAGCATCAAGTCTCTTTGTATCTGAACCATCTTTTGGGACAAACGTGTAGTGTATCCACCTTTTATCTATTAGCTCTGAGATCACAGTTGCAACAATACTTTGTGATGTCCTTTCTGTGATTGGCACAACATCTTTCTTGTCTGGACCATACAGAGCATTCCCTATTAGAAGAATTGCGTTTCAGATACTAGTTGTGCGCAGAGATGGCACACAGTTTTCTCTTCCACTACTTTTTATCTTTCAAATAAAACAGTGTAGCAGATGCCTCGAGTTCCCTCAGATCTCAACCGGACTAACCCTGCGTTCGTTGCCTACTAAAAAGGGTTTCTGGCCGACTAGAGTTCGCAAGAGTCTTCAATTGGAGACTAGCCAAGTCACAAATAAATGATCAAAACTTCATCTACTAGTCTGGATTTAACTTTTGTTTTTTTGTTGACTTTCGAATCCATTAATTTTGAACATATTTTGCTGATTGGAGACTTTTCCAACAAAAAAAAGTCAACGGTACTTGAGTACAAGAGCCCTTTATATTCACAGGGTCCAGTTAACAACCTCTTTTGTTCACTTCTTTCAAGGGCGCTAATTCAGTGCTCTGCCTCAAAAACTTCGCACCTCAGGCTCTTGTCTGCGCTGATGTGAATTGAAATGGCAAAAAGATTTGGAACTCTTTTGTTTTAACTAAAGGTGGCCTGTTTAGGGCTTAAACCTCAGAGTGTCAGCTTAGCAAACTTCCTTTAACTGAGCTAGCGGCAGTTACCCGGAGGGCCCCCACGTAGAGGTTAATGTCCAAGGCTGCAATCTACGCCTCAGGCCCTTCCTCATAAAGCTATCTTCCTATCATTGCACAACCAAGTTCCTCATGATAACGTCTTTCTTTCCCCGAAAAACTCGTGTGAAAAACTCAACTCATTTGCATTTGTACATTGGCTAGGGCTCTAATAGTCCTAGAAGAGTTTTGTTGAGCTTGCCAACATGGACTAGAAAAAAGGTTGAAAAGTTGTAACTGTTTCAATTTTTCCCAACCCATTTTAGTGGGAGAGGAACTATATACTCAAACAGATCTTGGAAATTGTTATATGCATCTTTCGCTGCTCATTAAAAACTTTTTTTTGTTTAGCAGATTTTAGAAAAAAAGGTTCTTCCGCATAACGAATGTGGCGCAAAATTTTGGCCCTCATGTTGGCTAATTCTTTTAGAGAAAAATTTTGTATGTTTGCAAACTTTGATTGTTTTTGACCTGAGTGTCTGTTAATTTAAGCAAGTTTTTCATGATAAGCCTTGCAGTAAAATCGTTTGGCGCACTGTACGTTTCTTTTTCATTTTTTCGGCGAAAATTGTTCAGAAAACTACAAAAAAATACCAGCAAAAATGAAAAGTCCTTTTCTAATTTTGGTCTCTGAAAACGAATATAGCCTTTTTTTAGAAAACAGTTTCCCCGTGTTGCACTTCCACTTTGGCCAGAGACTTGGGTAATTAGTCTACTGACCATTAGCGGAATGAATTCCAAGCCAGGGCAAACTTGAACGTTGATGTGAAAACCATCTGAGTTTCTGTTCTTTTGCTAATTCCAGCTCCTGTGATGTTATTTCTGTGACTGGCACCATATCTGTCTCATCTGAACCATTCAAAGTATTCCCCTAATACAAAAGTTGCATATCAGATACCAGTTGGGCGCATGGATCACGCACAGTTTTCACTTTCACTACTCATCATCGTTCAGTGAATGTGGCGCAAAATATTGCCACTCATGTTGGCTAATTCTTTTAGAGGAAAATTTTGATATGTTTGCATTTCGATTGTTTTTGACCTGAGTGTCTGTGATTGTTTTTGACCTGAGTGTCTGTTAAGTTAAACAAGTTTTTCTTGATAGGTCTTTTAGTGGAATCTTTTGGCGCACTGTACGTTTCTTTTTCATTTTTTTGGCAAAAATTGTTCAGAAAACCTCAAAAAATACCAGCAAAATTAAAAGAATTTTTTTATGGACTAACCCTGCGTTTATTGCCTACTAACAAGGGTTTCTGTTTGATTAGAGTTACAAGAGTCTTCAATTGGAGTCTAGCCAAGTCACTAATAAATGATCAAAACTTCATCTACTAGTCTTGATTTAATTTTTGTTATGTTGCTGACTTTCGAATCCGTTAATTTTGAACATCTTTTGCTCATTGGAGACATTTGCAACAAAAAGAAATTAACGATACATGAGTACACGAGCCTCTTTTATTCACAGGGTCCAGCCAACAACCTCTTTTCTTCACTTCTTTCAGGGGCGCTAATTCAGTGCTCTGCCTCAACACCTTGCATCTCAGGCTCCTGCCTGCAGTGATATGAATTGGTCTGGCAAGGAATGCTTTAGAACTAATCTGTTTTAGGTCCATGTTCGTTTGCTCAGGGCTCAACCCTCAGACTGTCAGCACAGCAAAATTCCACTAGGTGAGCTAGGGGCAGTTAACCAGGGGCCCCCACGTAGAGGTTACTGTCCAAGGCTACCATCTACGCCTCAGGCCCTTCCTCAAAAAGCTATCTTCCTAGCATTGCACAACCAAGTTCCTCATGATAAGGTCTTTCGAACAACCTCTTTTCTTCACTTCTTTCACGGGCGCTAATTCAGTGCTCTGCTTCAAAATCTCGCATCTAAGGCTCCTGTCAGCGCTGATGTGAAGTGGAGTGGCAGAGAGTTCTTAAGAACTGTTTTGTTTTAAGTCCAAGTTGGCTTGTTCAGGGCTCAATCCTCAGACTGTCAGCTTAGCAAATTTCCTTTAACTGAGCTAGCGGATGTTACCCAAAGGGCCCCCACCGAAAGAAGGAAAATTTTAGAAAACAAAATCATCAAAAATAATGGTTAATAGCGGGAAAATATTTGAACTGGCTAGTCCTGTGAACATTTGGTATATAATTAAAGCGCACGGTGAATTAAACTAGTGGACCAGCGATTCACCGCAGATCCACGTATTATGGAACAAGGTAAAATGTACACTACAGAGCACGTCACGTGATATTGCTAACTGGAACCCAGAGGCAGCTAATATCATCATAGAACAATTCTAATCGGTTGAATAATTGGATTCAGTGAGTTGTCCCGAGGATGCCATCAATAGGTGAAAGTATTTTTTGTACAATTTCATCACTTAGATGAGTTTAATTTTTTGAGTTCCTCTGTAATGTACGGGAGCTGGTCTGTGGGATTTATGGTTGTCCTCAACCTAATTAATCCCAGACCAATTTTTAATCAAGCTAAGGTTCATCACACATGCTTGGGCTTGAGAGGACCAAAAACAAATAATCTGCATTTGTTAGCAGGAATAACTGCAGCACCATATCGACACATGCAAACCAACGCTTTGTGCAAAATGCAGTGCCATGGATATTTGACCAAATTGGTCTTGTTGAACCGTTCACTGTAAGTGTACATTTTTTTGAAAATATATGGTGTGTCAGTGGCGGGAATCGCATGACGAGTCGCCTAAATACACAAAGAAAAATTTTTTTGGTTGGAGCATTGAAATGTTCCAATTGGCTGAAATTTTAGTAACAAGAAGCTGATTTACAAGACGGTACAAATACCTCATAATATGTTCTTTTTGTGACAGGTCACAAGACGTGTTCCAAGTAACTTCTCCTTCTGCTTCTGTGAGACTAAGATAAAGCTTAAATTTCTTCGGGTAAGTGCAACTTAAAGCGTGATTACCGTTCTTAAGTGGGAACTGCCATTATCGCTGCCGGCTTCTAAAGTGAATTTTATATAGAATTGACAGTTACTGTGTGTGTACACTTAGTACCATCAACTTACAGTGAAATAATTCAAGCTAAAATCACCCCATCTTTCTTCTTAATCTTGTAAATGAAATCCTGGAGCATACCAGCGGTGGCCAGTGGAACCACGTCGGCACTTATAATAACCCGAAAGAGCAGAAGAATTTGTATGCCGGCTTGAAAGCTACAGTTTTAGAGTCTAGTAGACGGGTAACGGATTTTAAGTTCTTGAGAGCGAAGCAATTCCCTTTGGCAACAAATGTTGACGTCATAGATAATATCAAGATTGGAATCTTAACCAATCAAGAAGATGATAAAATCTCATATATGCCTCCATCAGCCTGTTAGCAAACCATGTGAAGTTCAAATCCCGTTTGGTAAATTCATCTCTGATCAAAAACTACTCCGTATAACGTCTTAAAAGCTTCGTTGTCTCTCACAGAATTGTAACCGTAACATGAAAAGTTGCATAGCCGATCCTGTAGAACTTAACAAAACCCAGCGCCAGTGTCATCTCTGGCAAACTGTTGAGAGGGAATTATACTGCCGAAAGAAGATATATTTTTGAAAAAAAAACCATCAAGAAGATTAGCGCTCTTGCTCGGTTTTCACTGTTTATTTGGCCTCAATGTTTCACCCTTTCTTTAGGTAAACTCAGAATGCTATTGGAGGCTGACTGCAACGTTAGGATCCCTATTGCGCTGAAGGCAATTCATATTTTTTTTGAATGTAATTCAACGGCATGCCCTGCAAGATTACCTTTAACTACTTGCGTGCTAAACTTTTAATACTTGCGTGCTAAACTAGGCAAAAACCTATGCCATGCCATCCTTAAATTACTTTTCTCACTACGTTACAGTATTTCGGCTTGTGTTTTGTGCAGAAAGTTTGAAAACGTCCCGCCCATGCACACTAGTGCTTTCTGTATGAGATTGGAATGGTTCGTTTTGTCGGAGAACGCCTAGCATGATTTGGTCTGATAATGGTTGACCTTCGTTGGAACTAGAAAAAGAGCTTAGTGAATGTATTGAAAAAAAGAATACGCTCAACATTACGTTTGAATTTGCATATAAAATCATTAAGTGGAGGTTCAATCTACCCATTTGCCCACACCAGGTTGCATCTAGGAGAGGGTGGTCCATAATTTTAACAGAGTAATGTATGAATTCCTCTTTGGACGTCGCTTCACAGAAGGGGCTCTGAATACTACAATTTGTCTAGCCAAAGACGCAAAGACCGCATGTCAGTACACGACCATGAGCATCGGCCCCAAAAAAATTGGCGCTACAAAAGCTAATCGTTTTCTACTTGATAGGCAAACAATTGAATTCACATTTGTTTTGATTTACGAGTTCGGTACATTGTGAAAGATAATCTCTTGCGAAGTTCTATACCAAAAAGGTGGCAGAAAATTGCCCAGCAGCATTTTGAGGCCAGTGACTTAGTGTTGATTGTCGATGAAAGTAAACCTAAGTTTTTTTATCCAACTGCTCGTATTGAAGTACTCCGGTATGGTACCGAAAGCATCAAATGCGCTTGCACCGTACGCTAATCGTTGGATTGCCCTTTGACCTTCTTGTTAGGCGAGTCACAATCCCCCGAACATCTTTCCCAGCAGGTTGGGCGTTACCGATTACAAAGAAATAAGCGGAATTTTCAGAAATTTTTCACCCAAAGCTATAATACTTTGTAAACTACGTAAGGAGATCGCAAAGATCTTGGAAAATGTTATATGCATCTTTTGCTGCTCATTAGAAACTTTGTTTTGTTAAGCAAACTTTAAGAAATTTACGGTCGTTCTGCATAACAACAGTGGCGCAAAATCGTGCCCCATATGTAAGCTAAATGTTTTCAAAATTCAATTTAAAACCCATTTCGTTGGGAGAGGAACAATATACTCAAACTGATCTTGGAAACTGTTATATGCATCTTTTGCTGCTCATTAAAATTTTTTTTTGTTTAGCAGAATTTAGAAAAAAAATGTCGTTCCGCATAACGAATGTGGCGCAAAATTTTGCCTCTCATGTTGGCTAATTCTTTTAGAGAAAAATTTTGTATGTTTGCAAACTTTGGTTGTTTTTGATATGAGTGTCTGAGTGTCTTTCCAGTGGAATTTTTCGGCGCACTGTACAACTCGTTTTTTTGCCAAAAATTACTAAGAAAACCTCAAAAAATACCAGCAAATATAAAAGCCTTTTTTGAGTTCTGGTCTCTCAAAACGATCATTGCCTTTTTCTGCAAACAGTTTCCCCGTGGTGCACCTCCCATTTGGCCTGAGCCTTGAGTATTTAGTCTACTGATCTTTAGAGGAACGAATTCCAAGCAAGGGCAAATTAGAGCTTCGGTGTGAAGACCATCTGGGTTTCAGCTCTTTGAGATGTTGTGTCCAAGAGCATCAAGTCTCATTGTATCGCAAACATGTTTTGGGACAAACGCGTAGTGTATCCACCTTTTATCTATTAGCTCTATGATCACAGTTGCAACACTTCTCTGTGATTTCCTTTCTGTGAATGGCACTTTATCGTTCTTGTCTGGACCAGACTGAGTATTCTCAAGACTTGCGTTTCAGATACTAGTTGTGCGCTGGGATCACACACAGTTTTCTCTTCTACAACCTATTATCTTCCAGTGATCACAGTGTAGCAGATACCTCGAGCTCCTTCGGATCTCAACCGAACTAATCCTGAGTTCATTGCCTTCTAACAAGGGTTTCTGGTCGATTAGAGTTCACAAGAGTCTTCAATTGGAGTCCAGCCAAGTCACTAAAAACTGATCAAAACTTCATCTACTATATTCGATTTAACTTTTGTTACTTTGTTGATTTTCGAATCCGTTAATATTGAACATCTTTTGCTCATTGGAGACATTTCCAACAAAAAGAAATTAACGATACATGAGTACATGAGCCCTTTTTATTCACAGGGTCCAGCGAACAACCTCTTTTCCTCACTTCTTTCAAGGGCGCTAATTCAGTGCTCTGCTTCAAAAGCTAGCATCTAAGGCTCCTGTCAGCGCTGAAGTGAATTGGACTGGCAAAGAGTTCTTAAGAACTGTTTTGATTTAAGTCCAATGTGGCTTATTCAGGGCTCAATCCTCAGACTGTCAGCTCAGCGAAATTCCTGTAACTGAGCTAGCGGCTGTTACCCAGAGGGCCCCCACGTAGAGGTAACTGTCCAAGGCTGCAATCTACGCCTCAGGCCCTTCCTCATAAAGCAATCTTCCTAGCATTGCACAACCAAGTTCCCCATGATAACGTCTTTCTTTCCCCAAAAGACTCATATGAAAAAACTGAGTTACATTTGTACGTTGGCTATTGCACTATTAGTCCTAGAAGAGTTTTGATGAGCTTGTCAAAATAGACTAGAAAAAGTGTTGAAAAGTTGTAACTGTTTCATTTTTTTCCCAACCAATTTTGTTGGGAGAGGGACTATATACTCAAACAGATCTTGGAAACTGTTATATGCATCTTTTGCTGCTCATTGAAAATTTTGTTCTGTTTAGTAAAATAGAGAAAAAAATCGGTCGTTCCGTATAACGAATGTAGCGCAAAATATTGCCTCTATTAATGGCTAAATCTTTTAGAGCAAAAATTTGATATGTTCTTGACCTGAGTGTCTGTTAAATTAAGCAAATTTTTCATGATAAGCCTTGCAGTAAAATCGTTTGGCGCACTGTACGTTTCTTTTTCATTTTTTCGGCGAAAATTGTTCAGAAAACTACAAAAAAATACCAGCAAAAATGAAAAGTCCTTTTCTAATTTTGGTCTCTGAAAACGAATATAGCCTTTTTTTAGAAAACAGTTTCCCCGTGTTGCACTTCCACTTTGGCCAGAGACTTGGGTAATTAGTCTACTGACCATTAGCGGAATGAATTCCAAGCCAGGGCAAACTTGAACGTTGATGTGAAAACCATCTGAGTTTCTGTTCTTTTGCTACTTCCAGCTCCTGTGATGCTATTTCTGTGACTGGCACCATATCTGACTTGTCTGAACCATTCACAGTATTCCCCTACTAAAAATTGCTTATCAGATACTAGTTGTGCGCATGGATCAGGCACAGTTTTTACTTACACAACTCATCATCGTTCAGTGAATACAGTGTAGCAGTCGCCGCAAGCTCCCTCACATCTCAATCAGATTAAACTTGCATTTTCTGCCAACTGACAAGGGCTTCTGGCCGGTTAGAGTTCACAAGAATCTTTAATTGGAGTCTAGTCAAGGCAATACTAAGTGATAAAAACTTCATCTACTAGTCTCGGTTTAACTTTCGTTACTTTGTTGACTTCCTAATCCGTTAATTTTGAACATGATTTGCTCATTGGAGGCATTTCCAATAAAAGGAAATCAACATTACATGAGTACAAGAGCCTCTTTTATTCACAGGGTCCAGCCAACAACCTCTTTTCTTCAATTCTTTCAGGGGCGCTAATTCAGTGCTCTGCCTCAACACCTTGCATCTCAGGCTCCTGCCTGCAGTGATATGAATTGGTCTGGCAAGGAATCCTTTAGAACTAATCTGTTTTAAGTCCATGTTCGTTTGCTCAGGGCTCAACCCTCAGACTGTCAGCAAAGCAAAATTCCACTAGGTGAGCTAGGGGCAGTTAACCAGGGGGCCCCACATGGAGTTTACTGACCAAGGTTGCACTCAACGCCTCAGGCCCGTCCTCGTAAAGCTATCTTCGTAGCATTGCACAACCAAGTTTCCCATGGTAACGTCTTTCTTTCCCCAAAAGACTCGAGTGAAAAAACTAAGTTGCATTTGTACGTTGGCTGTTGCTCTTCTAGTTCTAGAAGAGTTTTGTTGAGCTTTTCAAAACAGACTAGAAAACGTGTTGAAAAGTTGTAGTTGTTTCGATTTTTTCCCAACCCATTTTGTTCGGAGAGGGACTATATAGTCAAACAGATCTTGGAAACTGTTATATGCATCTTTTGCCGCTCATTAGAAATTTTGCTCTGTTTAGCAAAATTCGGAAAAAACAGTCGTTCGGCATAACGAATGTGGCGCAAAAAATTGCCTCTCATGGCTTAACCTTTTAGAGGAAAATTTTGATATGTTTGCAAACTTTAGTTGTTTTTGACCTGAGTGTCTGTTAATTTAAGCACGTTTTTCATGATAAGCCTTGCAGTGGAATCTTTTGGAGCACTCTAAGTTTCTTTTTCATTTTTTTTGGCAAAATTTGTTCAGAAAACTACAAAAATACCAGCAAATGTGTAAAGTCATTTTTTAATTTTGGTCTCTGAAAACAAATATAGCCTTTTTTTAGAAAACAGTTTCCCCGTGTTGCACTTCCACTTTGGCCAGAGACTTGGGTAATTAGTCTACTGACCATTAGCGGAATGAATTCCAAGCTAGGGCAAACTTGAACGTTGATGTGAAAACCATCTGAGTTTCTGTTCTTTTGCTACTTCCAGCTCCTGTGATGTTATTTCTGTGACTGGCACCATATCTGACTTGTCTGAACCATTCAGAGTATTCCCCTACTAAAAAATTGCTTATCAGATACTAGTTGTGCGCATAGATCAGGCACAGTTTTCACTTACACTACTCATCATCGTTCAGTGAATACAGTGTAGCAGTCGCCGCAAGCTCCCTCACATCTCAATCAGATTAAACTTGCATTTTCTGCCAACTGACAAGGGTTTCTGGCCGACTAGAGTTCACAAGAATCTTTAAATGGAGTCTAGTCAAGGCAACACTAAGTGATTAAAACTTCATCTACTAGTCTCGGTTTAACTTTCGTTACTTTGTTGACTTCCTAATCCGTTAATTTTGAACATGATTTGCTCATTGGAGGCATTTCCAACAAAAAGAAATCAACATTACATGAGTACAAGAGCCTCTTTTTATTCACAGGGTCCAGCCAACAACCTCTTTTCTTCACTTCTTTCAGGGGCGCTAATTCAGTGCTCTGCCTCAACACCTTGCATCTCAGGCTCCTGCCTGCAGTGATATGAATTGGTCTGGCAAGGAATGCTTTAGAACCAATCTGTTTTAAGTCCATGTTCGTTTGCTCAGGGCTCAACCCTCAGACTGTCAGCACAGCAAAATTCCACTAGGTGAGCTAGGGGCAGTTAACCAGGGGCCCCACATGGAAGTTACTGACCAAGGTTGCACTCAACGCCTCAGGCCCGTCCTCGTAAAGCTATCTTTGTAGCATTGCACAACCAAGTTCCCCATGTTCCCCAAAAGACTCGAGTGAAAAAACTAAGTTGCATTTGTACGTTGGCTGTTGCTCTATTAGTTCTAGAAGAGTTTTGTTGAGCTTGTCAAAACAGACTAGAAAAAGTGTGGAAAAGTTGTAGTTGTTTCGATTTTTTCCCAACCCATTTTGTTCGGAGAGGGACTATATAGTCAAACAGATCTTGGAAACTGTTATATGCATCTTTTGCTGCTCATTAGAAATTTTGCTCTGTTTAGCAAAATTCAGAAAAAAACAGTCGTTCGGCATAACGAATGTGGCGCAAAAAATTGCCTCTCATGGCTAAACCTTTTAGAGGAAATTTTTGATATATTTGAAACTTTAGTTGTTTTTGACCTGAGTGTCTGTTAATTTAAGCACGTTTTTCATGATAAGCCTTGCAGTAGAATCTTTTGGCGCACTCTAAGTTTCTTTTTCATTTTTTTGGCAAAATTTGTTCAGAAAACTACAAAAATACCAGCAAATGTGTAAAGTCATTTTTTAATTTTGGTCTCTGAAAACGAATTTTGCCCTTTTCAGAAAACAGTTTCCCCGTGTTGCACTTCCCTCTTGGCCAGAGACTTCAGTATTTAGTCTACTGAACTTTAGCGGAATGAATTCCAAGCCAGGGCAAACTAGAAGATCGGTGTGAAAACTATCTTGGTTTCTGCTCTTTTGCTACTTCCAGCTCCTGCGATGTTATTTCTGTGACTGGCACCATATCTGTCTTAACTGAACCATTCAGAATATTCCCCTACTAAAAAAGTTTCATATCAGATACTAGTTGGGCGCATGGATCACGCACAGTTTTCACTTGCACTACTCATCATCGTTCAGTGAAAACATTGTAGCAGTCGCCGCAAGCTCCCTCACATCTTTATTAGATCATACTTGCATTTTCTGCCGACTGACAAGGGCTTCTGGCAGATTAGAGTTCACAAGAATCTTTAATTGGAGTCTAGTCAAGACAATACTAAGTGATAAAAACTTCATCTACTAGTCTCGGTTTAACTTTCGTTACTTTGTTGACTTCCTAATCTGTTAATTTTGAACATGATTTGCTCATTGGAGACAATTCCAACAAAAGGAAATCAACATTACATGATTACAGGAGCCTCTTTTATTCACAGGGTCCAGCCAACAACCTCTTTTCTTCAATTCGGTCATGGGCGCTAATTCAATGCTCTGCCTCAACATCTTGCATCTCAGAATCTTGCCTGCTCTGATATGAATTGGTCTGGCAAGGTATTCTTTAGAACTTATCTGTTTTAAGTCCAAGGTGACTTGTTCAGGGCTCAAACCTCAGATTTTCAGCTCAGCAAAATTCCACTAGGTGAGCTAGTGGCAGTTAACCAGGGGGCCCCACATGGAGGTTACTGACCAAGGTTGCACCCAACGCCTCAGGCCCGTTCTCGTAAATCTATCTTCGTAGCAATGCACAACCAAGTTCCCCATGGTAACGTCTTTCTTTCCCCAAAAGACTCGAGTGAAAAAACTACGTTGCATTTGTACGTTGGCTGTTGCTCTATTAGTTCTAGAAGAGTTTTGTTGAGCTTGTCAAAACAGACTACAAAAAGTGTTGAAAAGTTGTAACTGTTTCGATTTTTTCCCAACCCATTTTGTTCGGAGAGGGACTATATAGTCAAACAGATCTTGGAAACTATTATATGCATCTTTTGCTGCTCATTAGAAAATTTGCTCTATTTAGCAAAATTCAGAAAAAAAGTTCGTTCGGCATATTGATTGTGGCGCAAAAATTGGCTCTCATGTTGGCTAAATCTTTTAGAGGAAAATTTTGATATGTTTGCAAACTTTGATTGTTTTTGACCTGAGTGTCTGTTAATTTAACCAAGTTTTTCATGACAAGCTTTGTAGTGGAATCTTTTGGCGCACTCTACGTTTCTTTTTCATTTTCTGGCAAAAATTGTTCAGAAAACTACAAAAAATACCAGCAAATGTGAAAAGTCATTTTCTAATCTTGGTCTCTGAAAACGATTATTGCCTTTTTCAGAAAACAGTTTTCCCGTGTTGCACTTCCCCTTTGGCCAGAGACTTGGGTATTTAGTCTAAAGACCTTTAGCGGAATGAATTCCAAGCCAGGGCAAACTAGAAGTTCGGTTTGAAAACCATCTGGGTTTCTGCTCTTTTGCTAATTCCAGCTCCTGTGATGTTATTTTTGTGACTGGCACCATATCTGTCTCGTCTGAACCATTCAAAGTATTCCCCTACTACAAAGGTTGCATATCAGATACCAGTTGGGCGCATGGATCACGCACAGTTTTCACTTTCACTACTCATCATCGTTCAGTGAATACAGTGTAGCACTCGCCGCAAATTCCCTCACATCTCAATTAGATCAAACTTGCACTTTTGCCGACTGACAAGGGCTTCTGTCAGGTTAGAGTTCACAAGAATCTTTAATTGGAGTCCAGTCAAGGCAATACTAAATGATAGAAACTTCATCTACTAGTCTTGGTTTAACTTTTGTTAATTTGTTGACTTCCTAATCCGTTAATTTTGAACATGATTTGCTCATTGGAGACAATTCCAACAAAAGGAAATAAACATTACATGAGTACAGGAGCCTCTTTTCTTCACAGGGTCCAGCTAACAACCTCTTTTTTTTCGCTTCTTTCAAGGGCGCTAATTCAATGCTCTGCCTCAACACCTTGCATCTCAGACTCTTGCCTGATCTGATATGAATTGGTCTGGCAAGGTATGCTTTAGAACTAATCTGTTTTAAGTCCAAGTTGACTTGTTCAGGGCTCAAACCTCAGACTTTCAGCTGAGCAAAATTCCACTAGGTGAGCTAGCGACAGTTAACCAGGGGCCCCACATGGATGTTACTGACCAAGGTAGCACCAAACGCCTCAGGCCCGTCCTTGTAAAGCTATCTTCGTAGCATTGCACAACCAAGTTCCCCATAGTAACGTCTTTCTTTCCCCAAAAGGCTCTTGTGAAAAAATTAATTTGAATTTGTACGTACATTATGGCTCTGATTGTCCTAGAAGAGTTTTGTTGAGTTTGTCAACATAGACTAGAAAAACTGTTGAAAAGTTATAAGGGTGTCAATTTTTTCCCAACCCATTTTGTTGGAAGAGGAACTCTATAGTCAAACTAGTTTTTTTGTTCAAACAATTGTGGCCGATCGATATATTCATCTTAGAGTGTCGTTTATGTGTGCGTGACATTACTAGAAAGCCTGCCAAGCGTAGAATGCATAAGTAAAAATGTTTTCCCTTAAATTTGGTCTTCTTCACTGAGTAATTATTGTTTAAGGCTTGGTGATCATTTTCTGATTTCAGTTATTTTTGTTCACATTTTGTGTGTTTTAAAGACTTTTCTGTCAAATTTGCTCTAAGTGAAATTGTTATAGAAACTGTTATCATTTTTGCCTCTAAAGCAAAGGCAGAAGAGTCTGGTTTATCTGAGTTTGTGGCTGAAACTTTGGCTAAGTTTTCCAAAAAACAGCTTTTTTTAATCAGAATTGGACCAAGTAAGCTTCTTTAGTCCAGTTTGTTTAATTATGCCAGACAAACTCAAAAACGGAGGACTCAACCTTTGTTTTCTCAACATTTCAGTTGCTTTGTGTTAAAAAGTGCCTTTTTGTCAATTGTGCTCAAGGGTTAGTAAAATTTTGTTTAAAAGTCTTCCAAAAAGTAGCTTTTTTTCATCAAAATTTAACCAAACAGGCTTATTTTGTCCGCCTTGTTTTTTATGCACAGATACAATTACAAAAACTGCTAAAACAATCTTTGTAAGCTCCTAATAATGTTAGTTATGATTCAACGTCCTACGAGAAGATTATGCAAACAAATTTTTGCTGGTTGCTGACTTATTTAATTCAAATAATTATCCAAAATGGATCATATATCTTTCATGCGTTGATTTTGTGCAATAAATTATCCGTCTAGAGGTTCAATCCACCAATTTAGCCACACCAAGGCGGCATCTAGGAAAGGGTGGTTCGTACTTTTAGCAGAATAGCGTATACATTCCTCTTCGAACTTCGCTTGAAAACTACATTTCATATGGCCAAAAACGCAAAGACTGCACGTCAGTACACGCCCATGAGCATCGGCCCCAAAAAAATTGGCGCTACAAAAGCTAATCGTTTTCTACTTGATAGCCAAACAATGGAATTCACGTCATTTGTTTTGATTTACGAGTTCGGTAAATTGTAAACGGTAATCTGCTGCAAATTTCTATACAAAAAAGATGGCAGAAAATTGCCCAGCAGCATTTTGAGGCCAGTGACTTAGTGTTGATAGTCGATGAATGTAAACCTAAGTGAGCTTGATAGCCAAACAATTGAATAGCCATTGATAGCCAAACAATTGCAATTGTTACAATTTACAAGTTCGGTCATTGTGAACGGTAATCTCGAGCAAAATCCTATGCCATATAAAGGGCAGAAATTTGCCAAACAGCACCCTAAGACCATTGACTGATTGTTGATAGATGAAAGCAACCTTGAGGTTTACTATCGCACTGCTGGGTTCAAAAAAATCCGGTTTGGATTTGACAGAATCAAAAGCGCTTCCACCATGCGCTATTTGTCCGGATTGCAATCCGGCCTTCTTGTTAAGATGGTCACAGTCCTCTAAGCTATAATACGTTGTAGCCTATGTAGAGAGATCGGAAATAACTTGTTTTATATTCATCATTTGCTGCTCATTCATTTTTTTGTGTTCTGTTCAGCAAACCTCAGCAACAAAATACGGCCCTTCTGCAAAACAAATGGGGCGCAACATTTTTCACTTGATGTTAGCTAATGTTTTTAGGAGAATTTTTATTTGTTTGCATGTATTTGCGAGTAAATTTTGATCTGAATGTCTGTTGGAGAGCGAGGCGGTTTTTTCTAGGTAAGCCTTAGGATGGAGATTTTCGACGCACTCTTTTCACTTTTCTGGCAAATATCATTCAGAAAGTTTTCAAATATATCATTGAAGATGAAACGTCTTTTTTTATCTCAGACAACGACTCTTACTTTTTCTAGAAACAGTTTTCCCCACGGTGGTGCACTTCCCCTTTGGCCGAAGCCTCAGGTATTTAGTCATCAGACCTTTAGAGGAATGAATTCCAAGTCATCAAGACCAGAGCATCGGTGCAAAGACTATCTGGGGTCCAGCTCTTTAAGGAGTTGAGTCCCGTGAGCCTCAAGTCTCCTTAAAACCATCTTTCGGGAGTTAACAGGGCATGTGTTGTCTGGACAAAACTTGTAGTGTAGTCACTCTTTATCTTTTAGCTCTGCGATCACAGTTGCATCACTACTCTGTGATTTGAATTCTGTGACTACCACTACATCTATTTTGTCTGGACCTTACACAGTATTTCCTGCTAGAGGACTTTCTTTTCAGACACTAATTGTGCGCAGGGATCACACACAGTTTTCTCATCCAATACTAATCAGCTTTCGGTGAATACAGTGTAGAATTCATCTCAAGCTCCCTCACATCTCAACCATTTTTGTCCTGCATTCGCTGCCTACTAACAGGGTTTTCTGTTTGATTAGAGTTTCCAAGAGTCTTCAATTGGAGTCTAGCCAATTCACTACTAAACGATCAAAACGTCATATACTAGTCTCAATTTCAATTTCGATACTTTGTTGACTTTCAAATCAGTCAACTTTGACCATCTTTTGCTTATTGGAGACATTTCCATCAGTTGAAGTCGGCGAGACATGACTTACAAGAGCCACTTTTGTTCACAGGCTCCCGCCAACAACCACTTTTGCTCCCTTCTTTCAAGGGCGTTATTCCAAGCTCTGCCTCAACTCCTGCATCTCAGTCTCATGCCTGCCCTGATGAGTATCGGACTGACAAGAAATTCACAGCAAATTTGTTTTGAGTCAGTAGGTGGCTTGCTTGTTGAGTTGGTCATCATAGCATAGAAATATCATTAAAACTTTATAACTGTTTCAGTTTTTTTCCAACCCGTTTTGGTGGGATAGGAACTACATATTTAAACTGGTAGTTTCTGTTCAGTCAATTTTGGTCGATCGACAAATTCATCTTATAGGGTTGTGAGTGTTTGAGTTACATAACCAAAAATTCTGCTAAGAGAAAAATATATAAGCAATAAGATTTTTCTTTAATATTGGTTTTCTTCACTTAGTTGTTACTGTTTAAGTTTTCTTGAGCATTTACTAATTTCAGTAGTTTTGTGTAAAAAGTGCCTTTTTGTCAATTGTGCTCAAAGGTTAGTAAAATTTTGTCTAAATGTCTTCCAAAAAGTAGCTTTTTTCATCAAAATTTAATCAGACAGGCCTATTTTGTCCGCCGTGTTTTTTATGCACAGATACAATTACAAAAACTGTTAAAACTTTTTTTGCAAGCTTCAAATAGGGTTATTTATGATTCAACGTCCTACGAGAAGATTATGCAAATAAAATTTTGCTTGGTGCTGAATAGTTTAATTCAATAATTATCCAAAATGCATCATATGTTTTTGATGTGATAAAGATTTGCGTTATATTATCCATATTCATTTGATTTGGAACAATTGATTGGACCTGACGGACAGAAAGCAAAGACAAGATTACTTTTGGTGCAATCGTTCCTTTTGTGCAGACTGAAAATACCTTGGATTGGATTCAGTCCTGGTCTTCTTTAATTTTAGTTTTTTTTGTATTAAAAGAACTTTAGTTTTAAAGTCCAATTGGTCTCTTGTGATAAGGTCACTTCAAGCAAGTATCTGTTTTTTTCAACTTAAGCTTATGGTCATTAAAAAAAACAATTTTAAAAAGTGTTGATAGTCGATGAATTTAAACCTAAGTGAGCATGATAGCCAAACAATTGAATAGCCATTGATAGCCAAACAATTGCATTGCCGTCATTTGTTACAATTTACAAGTTCGGTCATTGTGAACGGTAATCTCAAGCAAAATCCTATGCCATATAAAGGGCAGAAATTTGCCAAACAGCACCCTAAGACCATTGACTGATTGTTGATAGATGAAAGCAACCTTGAGGTTTACTATCACACTGCTGGGTTCAAAAAAATCCGGTATGGTCTTGACAGAATCAAAAGCGCTTCCACCATGCGCTATTTGTCCGGATTGCAATTCGGCCTTCTTGTTAGGATGGTCACAGTCCTCTAAGCTATAATACGTTGTAGCCTATGTAGAGAGATCGGAAATAACTTGTTTTATAGTCATCATTTGCTGCTCATTCATTTTTTTTGTGTTCTGTTCAGCAAACCTCAGCAAAAAAATACGGCCCTTCTGCAAAACAAATGGGGCGCAACATATTTCACTTGATGTTAGCTAATGTTTTTAGGAGAATTTTTATTTGTTTGCATGTATTTGCGAGTAATTTTTGATCTGAATGTCTGTTGGAGAGCGAGGCGATTTTTTCTAGGTAAGCCTTAGGATGGAGATTTTCGACGCACTCTTTTCACTTTTCTGGCAAATATCATTCAGAAAGTTATCAAATATATCATTGAAGATGAAATGTCTTTTTTTTAATCTCAGACAACGACTCTTACTTTTTCTAGAAACAGTTTTCCCCACGGTGGTGCACTTCCCCTTTGGCCGAAGCCTCAGGTATTTAGTCATCAGACCTTTAGAGGAATGAATTCCAAGTCATCAAAACCAGAGCATCGGTGCAAAGACTATCTGGGGTCCAGCTCTTTGAAGAGTTGAGTCCCGTGAGCCTCAAGTCTCCTTAAAACCATCTTTCGGGAGTTAACAGGGCATGTGTTGTCTGGACCAAACTTGTAGTGTAGTCACTCTTTATCTTTTAGCTCTGCGATCACAGTTGCATCACTACTCTGTGATTTGAATTCTGTGACTACCACTACATCTATTTTGTCTGGACCTTACACAGTATTTCCTGCTAGAGGACTTTCTTTTCAGACACTAATTGTGCGCAGGGATCACACACAGTTTTCTCATCCAATACTAATCAGCTTTCGGTGAATACAATGTAGAATTCATCTCAAGCTCCCTCACATCTCAACCATTTTTGTCCTGCATTCGCTGCCTGCTAACAGGGTTTTCTGTTCGATTATAGTTTCCAAGAGTCTTCAATTGGAGTCTAGTCAATTCACTACTAAACAATCAAAACGTCATATACTAGTCTCAATTTCAATTTCGATACTTTGTTGACTTTCAAATCAGTCAACTTTGACCGTCTTTTGCTTATTGGAGACATTTCCATCAGTTGAAGTCGGCGAGACATGACTTACAAGAGCCACTTTTGTTCACAGGCTCCCGCCAACAACCACTTTTGCTCCCTTCTTTCTAGGGCGTTATTCCAACCTCTGCCTCAACTCCTGCATCTCAGTCTCATGCCTGCGCTGATGGGTATCGGAACGACAAGGAATTCACAGCAAATTTGTTTTGAGTCAGTAGGTGGCTTGCTTGTTGAGTTGGTCATCATAGCGTAGAAATATCAATAAAACTTTATAACTGTTTCAGTTTTTTTCCAACCTGTTTTGGTGGGATAGGAACTACATATTTAAACTGGTAGTTTCTGTTCAGTCAATTTTGGTGAATCGACAAATTCATCTTATAGGGTTGTGAGTGTTTGAGTTACATAACCAAAAATCCTGCTAAGCGAAAAATATATAAGCAATAAGATTTTTCTTTAATATTGGTTTTCATCACTGAGTTGTTATTGTTTAAGTTTTCTTGAGCATTTACTGATTTCAGTAGTTTTGTGTAAAAAGTGCCTTTCTGTCAATTGTGCTCAAAGGTTAGTAAAATTTTGTCTAAAAGTCTTCCAAAAAGTAGCTTTTTTTTCATCAAAAATTAATCAAACAGGCCTATTTTGTCCGCCGTGTTTTTGATGCACAGATACAATTACAAAAACTGCTAAAACAATCTTTGCAAGCTTCAAATAGGGTTATTTATGATTCAACGTCCTACGAGAAGATTATGCAAATAAAATTTTGCTTGGTGCTGAATAGTTTAATTCAATAATTATCCAAAATGCATCATATGTTTTTGATGTGATAAAGATTTGCGTTATATTATCCATATTCATTTTATTTGGAACAATTGAGTGGACCTGACGGACAGAAAGCAAAGACAAGACTACTTTTGGTGCAATCGTTCCTTTTGTGCAGACTGAAAATACCTTGGATTGGATTCAGTCCTGGTCTTCTTTAATTTTAGTTTTTTTTGTATTAAAAGAACTTTAGTTTTAAAGTCCAATTGGTCTCTTATGATAAGGTCACTTCAAGCAAGTATCTGTTTTTTTCAACTTAAGCTTATGGTCATTAAAAAAACAATTTCAAAATGAACAATGGATTATTGAAAGGTGTTGATTTTTCCCGCTCTTTTGGGTCATCTTTTGGCTTAAAGACAGCAAAAACAAGTCGAATCGTCTTTCTAATGGATTAAAAATTTATGTTTTTAATGTTTTAAATTTAAGGTAATGTTTTTATGGCTTTGATACTGCGAATTTTCACAAAAAGCTCATTTTTGGACATTTAGTGGTTTTTTGGTTCCTTTCTGTTCTTGAAGAGTAATTGACAGGTCAAATAATACACTACTGGTATTTAAAAATAAGCACAATTGAAAATATTAATTTTTACAGTGAATAGGGGATGGTTTTAACGGCTTGAAACCCTCGCAGAATCTAATAATTTTTTTTACAATTTTGTCTTTATTTGTCTTTTTTTTGCAGGCGTTGCAAAAATCTGCATACCATCAGCTTCCTGCTTTTGCCTACTACTTATCAATTATTCCCATTAGCTGATTTCACTTATAGCTAAGGTTTTTCATTTCTTTGAAATGAAATATTTCAGAAACACTTTTACTTATTTATTAACTTCATACTCTGTTAGACCACTTGTTAGCTGGACTCATGAAGTACAGATAGCAAGTCAGATTATTGGTGTCGAAAAAGTAACAATTGATCATTTCTTACGTTTTTAATTCGATGCTTATTATTTTAGCTAATGACACCGGTAAAAAAATTTACTCGCAAAAATTAGATTTTCGTTTTTTATTGGTGTTTTATGTTCTTCTTGTAGACGTATTGAATATTCAGAATAACGAGAGATTTCAGTGGCTTTGTGTAGAGACAGAGATATAAACCTTAATGGTGATTTAAATTGATAGCTAATGTTTTCGTGACTTTCAAATTAACTGTTTTCGAAACGAAAATAAATGTGTTTTTAAACTTTGTCAATTTTTTTCTTGTTATCTAGTCTCGCTATTCAGAGGTCACACATCACATTATTGGTGTTCAAAGACAGCACAATTTACGATATTTTATTTTTTACTGAATAGATTATGGCTTTAACGGCTTCGACACCGTTTCCCGCAAAATTTTTTGGACTTTTGTTTTTTGTCTGCAGATGTCGTTTGTTTTTGTTGACGTAGAACATCTTCTGGATAATAACCGGTCTCAATGTCTTCATGTGGGGATATGATTGAACATAGGCGCCATTTTGCTGTTTTCCTTTAAAACTCTTGTTTCAGTTGCTTAAACTTGTAACAGCTTCAGTTGAAATCCTGATTGAAAAACTCCCGATGGTGACGCAAATCAATAGAATTATCTCATCTTGCAAACAGAAACAATTTCATCAACTCATTGCTGCATTGAAGAGCGTTCTGCAGGAAATTAAGTTATACGACACATTTTAGGAATATTAATTTAAAGTTGTTCTTTTTTCTCAAGAATCAACTTGTGGATTTTGACCAAGCCTCAGTTAAGCTCAGCAGTTTTGTAAGACATGTACAAGGATCACTAATGATTTCATGCAAGTTATAAACTGACTGATGCCCATATGCTTCACCGTATTTAACACCCGAACCTAACTCTCAGCCGAATTCAGTACTGAGTCAGAGTGCAATTCAGGTCACTTTTTGCACTGAATTTGTCTGATTCAGAGCTAATTCAGTGAGTCATTCTGAATTATCTTCTGATTCAGAAGAACACGGAATATTTTCTCTGAATTTTGCTCCGATTCAGAGAAATTCAGAAATCACTTTTGATCTGAAATCCTTCTGAATCAGTAGTTAAACTTAAATTTTCTCTGAAATTGTTCTGAATCGGTACTGATTGTCAATGAACTGTAGGTACCCGCACTCTCATATACTTCTCTCCCATAAAATGTCACAACTATTATCTCTTATTTCTTTGATTTCATCCCAGGATCTTGAACCTTTTTTAATGATACAAAGATCATACTATGAGTTTCAATATGATTTGTATGACATCATACAATGACTTTTTATGACAACTTGAAAATGGCGACCAGAGGTATTTATGTTAGAAGGTTGAGAGAGAACAACCTGATGTAAATTGTGCATAAGATAAGCTTGACACAGCTTGACAAGAAGCTCTTATTGTTCAACGTATACTTGGCTAAAGAAATGAAGCCTTGAGGAACAAGAAAGAACGCGAGAACGGGCTGTAAAAGATGCCCAAGTTCGAGAGCTTAAGAACAGTTGGTGTAAATGGGTAGCACACTAGGCTTGCAAGTGAGAGATGCTGGTTCGAATCCAGTACTGGTCCATTTTCACAGTAGTTGCACCTGAATAGACCCCCTAACAATTTACATTTGCCTAGTACTGGAAAACTAACTCACTTTCATTTAGACGTTCTCAGTAGCGATAGGCATAGACTTGGTGTTTCTTTGTATGGGATAGCACTCTTTAGACTTCACAGAGAAAAGCATAAATACACTTTGAGAAATTGAAAATTATTCAGATGAGATTTTTGAAGGGTAAGATAGCGATCTACATTTTTGTGAGTGAGATCAGAGAAAGTGGAATAGAGAGCAAGAGATTATTGGGAATTTTGAAATTATGCAAATCTAAGCAGTGCTATAATCCCATTTAATAAAGTAGTCAGCCCGGCAATACTCCATTGGAAATTGGTCGAATTTCGGCCTTAATTGAGAAAAGTGTCGAGCTGAGAGATGAAATTTCATATTCTGAGCCAGATTCCTGTACACGGCTTGGCATTTAACCAGATTAGGGGAAAGATGTAAGAGCCTTAATAAAATATTCTTTCACTCCTTCCACCTCTCAAGCATTAGGCACTAAATAGTGGACACTAATATCGCTGATCCTTCGAGGCGACAGAAGCATACAACACAACAAGCGCATATTTCTCTATTCTTTTCTTACTTCTCTTCTTTGACTAACTCATACCATATTCTGGTTTTGTTTCGGCTGCTTCACAATTGAAAACGAAAAGGTCCAAGAAAGATTCTTATACTTCAATTTTTCTTCAATCAGTCCTAATCAGTATCGACACATGTTGTAAAAGAATAGGGCTTTCGAATGTCTTATTTGATGAAATTGCTGATGACTTGATTATTTGCAGAGATGATTTTAATAATTTCACCTATTTTGATTAACTCAGTTTTTTGAAATAATACTTTGTTGTGGTTTTGACAGCTGTTCAGACAGATATTGCACTGTGAAATATGTGGAAAGTTTTTATCACTTTTGTGAGTTTTGAGTTTATTCTCCGAATTCAAGATTGCTAAAGTGTTCTTTGTTATTCTTTGACTAACTATTCTTTTCTTTATCATATCTAATGATAGATGGGTGAGCTATATAATGGATTGATTGATGGAATGGTTATACAGCTGATTAAGGATATGGCGGAGGGGAAAATAGTTGTTGGGGGATTATCCTTATTGGTTGCCATATGATGGAGGGCGGGGTGGGGGTTCCTTGTAAGGTGGAGAGGACTGTTAAATGCCTTTGGTGGTTAGGGTTTAATGTAGGCGATAGGTGAAGGGGAGAGGGGAGAGGGGGGAATTTGTATGTAGGGTAACTTTTGTGAGGTTATCGCAAGTGACAAGCCGATAAAAATTAAAGCAAGTTTAACCAAGTTATCATCTGTCGATTTCATTCCCTGAAGGCTCTTTTGTCCTGCCCGCCTCATTTCCCATTCCCTCCTCCTCCTACTCTCTACTATCCCTATCCCTCAATTACATCATCATCTACCTGTTTCGCAGCAGCAGCAGCAGATTCGGATTGAACAGGAGCAGCCGACCGCGGTGTGATCAAATTTGGGGGGAAGAGAATATTAGATCAGTGCGGGTGACGGTGACTGTGATGGTGGCGGGGGGTAAGTTAAAGACTGTAATTGCTGTCGGGCAATGAATGCTTTTAAGGCATTTTTGCCACCCTGTTGCGCTAATGCATACTCTTGTTTATTTCGTAAACTAACTCAAGAACGATCTTCAAATACACAGATAAAATCTGGTGAGTTTGAGTTAATTATCTCATTTTTTAAAGATTTTAAGCAATCGTTTCAGTTTACATTCAATCACAATTTTCTACCTGTAGTTAGAAATGTTGCCATGAGTGCAAAATTTTGATCAGACTATTTTGACATTTTTATATTTCTGCAACACATTCGAAAAATTGATGGCGGTTTTCTGGAGAAAGATAGCTAGCTGCTCAGGTAGAAAAATTGTAATCCCAGCAGAATTCTTGCATATTAATACATATTTGAGTTACCTCCTGGGACCAATAAACTTCCCAAGAAACTTTTTCTAACTTTTCCAACTCGTTCCGCCTATTGCTTTTGTTTTTCGTCCCTCATCCCGATCAAAAACGCACGGGTCTTGAGCGAATTTCGGGTTCTTTCCCATTAAAGCCCCCACCCCCACCACAAAATTATAGCCCCCTTTTGGTATGTATAACATGATGGGGCTATAGTTATATAAGCATTGAGTTCAGTGGGGGGGGGGGGGGGTATACGGCATATAACCATTGAGCTGGGGGCTGGGGGGGGGGGCTGCAATGGGAAATACTCGAATTTCCTTCGCATTTCGCCCAAATTCCGCTCATTTCTTGTTCCTTTTTTGACAATTCTTCCACTCAGTTTGAGATTACTTTGTGATCCAAATAATTTGGCCAGGTAATTGTGTAATAAGTGGATTTCATAAACCCTCAACAATCTCACTTCAAATTTCCTTCAGTCTCTCAGTTTGTTGTTTATTAGACAGTCGTTAAAAAGTTAAAGCTTTATTAAAACCAAGAGAAAACATTTAATTTCAACAAAGTCTATAAATCTTCATAAAACATAAAACTATCATAAAATGCACTCTTAATCATTGTATATTATCTCGACACATTTCCTTGTTTTTCAATTTATTTGTCAGGAGACTGGTTTTGTTGGTAGTGGCTGTTAGCAGAAGGAAGAAGCAATTAGTGGCCTGCCAGATAAAGTTAAGTATTTTTGAAACATTTTTGGGGTAACAGCATGTCCAAAATAAACGTTCGATTGACAATTGGAAATTACATTAGCCGAAGATCTAGTTAACAACAGACCAATAATTATATCTTCAATAATTATTTTTAATTAAAATTGAAATCTCGGTTGCAAGTGCAATCTTTTTTTTCTGTGCTGGCAACTTAATAAAATTTTAAAATTTCTTCTTTTCTTGAGAACTCTAAACCGATTGAGAACCCGGCCGATTTCCCGATGTCGTCTATTTTCACAGACCTGAAAAATTGAGTTTTCACGTACGCAGAATATTTCTTGAAAAATCAGTGGCGAACTTTTCCTCTTTTAATGACACTGCGCTCTTGGCTTTTGAGCAAAGGTATAAAAAATTGGCTGTAACATTTCTGCAAAGCTAAAGTTCGAATTAATAATCTTTTGGTTCCTGCGTAATCGCAGAGGAACAGCATTAGGCCTACAGTAGCCTGTTCTCAGCTGCCCTTTTTCTTATTATTCCCCACATTTCAGACTGTTCTTTTTTGAGTTAATTAACTCTTGAAATTTTGACAACTTTTCGATGTAGGAGCGGAACCTGTTCACCGAAGCAGAGTTGTGATGTCAAAAATTTTTAAAAGTATTTTTTAAAAGTATTTAAAAGGCAAAGTTTTTTTTTTAAATCGTATTGATGTTTTCGGAGTTTTCAGCACCTGTGTTTTTAGACCAGACTTAAGTTGCAGATAATTTTTGCCAACCCGTCATTGCTTTGTTTTCTGCTAAGCTATCAGAGAACATTTAAACTAATATGTTGTAAAACCTTCGCTTGTATCATTCCATTGATTGGAGTTTTGAAAATAATAGCTTTTTAAACTCAATTATGCTATAATTAAATTTAAAACAAATTCATATTTTTTCGTTGTTTTTTTAAATTGTTTTTTTTTGCAGGGCAGTTGTTATCAATGTTAAACAGGTAGTTTCAGTTTTCTTCAGTATTTTTTTTCCTAACAATTTCTGGTGATTTTGAAGCTCTGGTGATATTTGACGTATTAATTTGCTGGCCATGTTTACTTTCAAAGATTTACGGGAGAAAACTTGAAGTGGTAAAAGTTATTAAACAACATAGTACTAATAAGATTGTGCTGAAATCTAATTATTGGCAAGAATGCAGTGCTATATTCATTTTTTGAATTCACGAACCAAAATTTTTATCTCAAAACTGAAATGAAAAATTTTTTGTAGATGTTTCAAAAATTTTGGTTTCGGAAACTTTAGCAAGTTCCGAATTGATCAATTCTGACAGCAAATACAAATGGAAAACTTAATTTGTTTCAGATAATGGATGAAAAATTTGAAAAAAAGCAATACTATCCCCCATTTTGGCATTTTATATCTCTTATTAGATACGGTAATATCTTTAATTTTACTCAGAGCGTACTTTGAAATACTTTCAACTGAAAACAAAAATTTCGACGCTATAGGTTCGGATTTTGAGATGTTTGAAGAAAATTGACTTGCCAAAATTTAGGGGAGAAAATTCTTGGACAATGGATGACTGTTGCTACCACGTTCAGTTTCTATTCTCCAAATCAACGGAATGTTGCACTACTGGCATTAGGGGACTTTTTTTCCTGGAAAAACGGAATTCTTAGTCATCAATTTATTCGATTTAGAAGTAATTCGGTCCACTCTTTCAAAAGAGATTCTAACCTAACTTTGGATTCTAAACAGTTGTCTTTTGCATTCTAGGTGAGTTGGCGTTATAAGCCAAGTAGTATTTTTCTATTGTTATTTTAAATGAAGCTTCATATTTAAGTTTCATGCGTAACTGTTTTTTGACTATTTACTTATGGAAAACGGAAATAATGAAAAATTGAACAAATTTTGTCCAAGAATGTGTAATTCAATGGGCAGTTTGAGTAGATTTATAATTTTTTGAATTTGTTAAGTGACAACGAAAGACAAAAATTTGATGAGATTAGCAGAGAAGAACTTGCTTTTTTCTATGTTAGCACAAAGAAATTAAAAGTGGAAGTTATTATGACAATCATACCATTTCTGCAACTTAAGTTCTTATCTTTTTCGAATTTTTTTATTTTGTGCAAATTGCGTTTTTGAGAAAAAAATGAGATATATTACCTCTCTTACCACCTTATTTGAATTTTGTTTACTTATTCCACGAGAAAAATGAGATTTTTTTAAAGACGTGAAAAAGTTGGGCGCAAATGTGAACTTTTCCGACTGTGGGTGAATGTACCCGTGAAATGGACAGTAGAATACACAGTCACACACATCTGTCTACATTCTGACAAACATTACTTAACTCACTCTGGTTATAACTCATTAATCCCACCCTTTTCGGGTACACTCTACAGCCCCATTTGTCATCGCCTCCCTCTGTTTTTGATTCCTTCTTGAAGCAACGCTGAAGTAGGGAGGCTAGCGGGTAGTGGGTTGGTGTTTGGTTTGGGGGGGGGGGGGGTTGTTGTGCATATATACGTGTGTTTATTGGTTATTTTACGCTGTTATGGCCCATTTGCAGATCTAATCAATGATAGCTATTGTAACTGCAACAATTTTTGTTCACTGTTTTCAGAGGAAATCAGATGTGAACAATTGTCTAATTTCCGTTCTCCTCTGTGGCGATTGTTTGTTCCTGAGAAAAGGTTGGTAATAATTTCACAAAAGTGCTTTTTCACAATCTAAAGAGCGGTCACTTATTTGTTGTTCAGTTCCTGAGAAAAATTAGGTAAGTTACTAAATTCAACATCAAATATCATTAATGTCAAAAACTTCAATAAGTTACAGCATGAAACGGTCGGGCCCAAAGTCTAAATAGAATACATTTAGGGTTAGTTTTTTTTGAAGTTTTCAAATAAACTGAAAATTGATTCTCACTACAAAAGTTTGCGAAAAGCCTTTGATCTTTTTAGCGCTATTGACTAAAATTTTCATTCATTTATGGGAAATATTCTTTGCTTTCATATACTTTTCTGGCGCAAGCTAACTTTTTTCTCTGGGATAAGTTTGGGAACATTTTTTCGGTTGCAACTTTTTTGCTCCTTTTGCAGGGGGGATGAATTGAAATGTAGTTGAAATTTTAGTTACTTGGGAGCCAAATTCATTTTTGCGCAAGCTGACACTACTCGAGCCATTTGTCTATTTTTCCTTAATTTACCAATCTATTGTCTTCCCAAACCTCTCCAACTTTTCCAAATTTCTCTTGGGGAAGTCACTTGAGGAAAGCTGAGCTATCTACCACAATAGATCTGTTCAAGCTAATTTTCCCAAATGAGAGTTTGAAGCACCCTCGAATTTCTCACATAAGCATTAATGGAAGCCACACGGACAAACAAAGTGTCTGTTTAAATATAAATTAAGGACCCCTAGCTGCAGTGCTGGTTTGTATCTGTGGCAACTAAGACAAAATCGAATCGCTGGTCTAACTTTGAAAGCACTGGAGCAAAAATTCCAGCAATTTTGTACCAGATTAGAAAAGTATATTACACAGAGGAAAAGCGAATTGTCTGCTTCAGAAATTTCCTCAAGTGGGTTTAACCCTCAAGCAGATTTTGTTTAAATTTTCTTCTTCTCCGATGGTTCTTAAAAATAAACACATGACAGTAATTGTCCACAGAAATGCTCTAAGCCAAATCTTACCAGAATAATCAAAACTTTCGCCATTTACACTCAAATTACCTTCAAATCGTTCCCTCAAAACTGGCACACAACTTTCCCAGTAAACATATTATTGTTGCTTTAATGTTTTTACAAGAATTTACCACAGACGTTTGCGCAATTCCCCCCCCCCCCCTTACGTGGCAATTAAGCGGGAAAATTTCATGTATTTGAACAAATTCGGCGACTGAGAGTCTGCAGCAGTCCCGGATATTCAGTCTAACGTGATATTGTTTACCAATTGATTATATTTATAACTGTTTTAATCCCTCGAATTATAACTAGAGAGACGTTCAGAGAGTCCCGAAAATGTAAACATTTTTGCAATTGACAAAATTCTTGCGCCAAATTGTTTTTGTTTCCTTTTGCACTACATTAAGAAAATATTCAGGCTCCCATAAAATTGTACAAGCAGTTAAAATAAAAATTAAGGACGGATAGTTGGTGTGTGACAGTTGATTGAATTCCCAAATTATTGTCTATATCAATTCTTGTGGGATATTTTGCGACACTTGTCTGGAACGTAAGTTGATATTGCCTCATGACTAATTAAACGGGTTAAAAATATTTAACAACTCGTGGTTCATTTTTTCAGAAAATTATTACTGCTTATTGGTATATTTTTTATACAAACATGCAGTTAACTAGTAATCCTAGTTTAGCAGAAGTAAGTACTTGAAATGAATTTCCATATGCGGAATTGTTAGACGTCAAAATTTTGCATCAGATAAAGTGAGTTTTATTCATATAGCTAGTTAGGTCGCTAAAGTTATAACTTATATTTGTAAGGCAACTATTTTTCAAGTGTTCCAGAAAAAACGTGTAAAAAACGTATAGTGATCAATTTCATTTTTGTATAGATCTTTTTTCTTTTGTTTTATTTAACGTCTATGTTTCATTAGTTTTTAGCTTAAGGGTCTCTAACTAACAGTCTTTGATTGAAACCTTAATTAAATTTTATGCAATAAATTAATATAACGTTCCTGATTAGCTGTTGAATTTAGTTCGAGCCATTTAGAAAAATTTGCGCTTCAGAAGTACAAAAAAAATCAGTCAATTTTGAGGCGGAAAATTGGGGAAACCATTCAAAGTAGTTTTCTACTGTGTGCTAACTATATTTAATATAAATTGATAAGGCAAATAATGTTGTCTGCTCATCAAAGCAATTTTGTTTGTTCAAAAAATTATCTTCGGTGACAAGTTTCTCTAATTGTCTGCTGCGGAATATTTACTGTTAAAAATAGTCTGACTCGCATATAATTTAATTGTTAATCGTCTTTACCCAATTTAAATAAAGATGCCTCCTCACACTGTTTCAATTCTTTAGTCGTCGGAAACTTACGCAAACGTGTATTTTTTCATCATTATGATTTTTAATAATAGCAAGATTTTTAGAAAGATTTAATCATACAAAAACTTATCAGAAGTCCGGAAAAATTTATTTTCATACATACATTGAAGTCAATATTGCACAGAAAATTATCCCAATTGTTTGTACAATTTGAGAAGCGTCCTAAGCGCATAAAGAGTGAAAATATTTTTTCTCCATCAATTTCTTCAGATCTATGATAACACAGTTTGTCTACACTGAAATCACCTGTTTTTTGGAAGTCAGCAAAAGTTTTTAAATATAGTTTATAGACATAAAGCTTCTCAACAACACCCCTAAAGACAAAAAATATACAAAACACCTTCAAGTTTGTGTCCAGTAAATGAAAAATAGTCTTTTTCAAATTCGTAAAAACAATCTCAGTAGCATTTGCTATGCATCAAGACCATCAATTTTTCATTTCTCAACATTGAATAGTTCAAAACAGTGAATAGTTCGAAATTTACAAAAATTTCTATCACCTAATTGTTGCAAAGTTGAGGACAAATTGTTTAGATTTTTTAAAGAACAACTGAAAGTGACAAACAATTGAAGGCGTAGAACATTTAAAATTACACTGAAGTATTTTATATCAAAATGAACCAAAATGATTTTATTCAGGTGAATTTTTCATAATTTTGCGGGACGAATTAAAAAAAAATTAATAAACTTATTTATGTTAACTGGAGAATTGTCAACCATAATTCTTTACAGTTTCAAGACTCACTTGAAACGATTTGACCCAGAATTTCAAAAAGACAAGTATTATGCTTTTTTAAATCAAAATCTCGTTAAATTTTTTGAAACCTCCACATGCTTTTAGCTGGTTACACAATCAATTGCAAACAATTTTTTCTGAATATCGAAGCATTCGGGCAATTTAGATCTTTCAAATTAGCAAAAGTGAACTTTGAAAACATGAAACTAAAAGCAGAGAGATGTGTTCTTTTCTAAATTCTAAAGCTATTTTTTCAAATTATTCTAATGATTTCAAATGAACTCAGCAATTCAGTTTTCGCATGAACTCCAGAAGTTAAAAAAAAGTTCCATGAAACTAACATCAAGTCAAACAAAAATTGTTCTGAAAAGTGGAGATGGAAATCTTTTTTCTTTTCATTTGTATTCTTATGTTGCCAGTGCACATAGTTCAAATTAGTCTCCTCTAGAACAAAAAAGGAGAAATTTTTGAGATTTTTGAGGTTTTTGAATCTCCATGCTGAAAAAGTAAAGGCAAATGTAGTATATAAATTTTTTGTTAACACAAATTTTGTTTTTCATTTCTCTATAATTGGAAAATGCTCCTCGATTTGTTCTTCCCAATCTTTGGTCGGTTGCGTAGTTTAAAAAACCATATACATTTTCACTGTGAAATTTCTCATATGAAGAACTAAGTTTTCTTTGGAAAGAAGAAAGAGGAATCTTCTGTTCATTTTAATACACAAAATATTTTAAATTCCCTATTTCTTTAAAACTAATCTTTCTTAAAATTGTGAAAAATCTAAACATAAACATAGCTATAAACCAATGTTTACCAGCACTATTAAATAAAAGCATTTAAGGATAGTCTTTAACGTTCCTTTACATGTTAGAAGCTGAGTGCAAAAACTATCAAAAATTTTGAAAAATTAGGAAAACTGTTAAATATCTGCTGCAAGATGCGGTTTTAAACGTATTCGAACTCAAATTTTTTCAGTCAAATCTAGCTGGAACAAAGCATCTCTTGGATTTTAAAAAACGATACGGACGACTATACAACAAAAATGACAAAAAACTTCAAAAATTAAATTTCAATTTATAGGGTCCATTATACATTTAGCGAAACTATTGCCTTAAAAATTAGAAACCCAAATTTTCCAAGAAAAAACAATCCAGACCTAAATAAACGGTGAAGTGTCGTGAGTAATGGTCAGATGTCAACAAGAAAATCTCAAAAAAGTTCCATTGATGGCAAGGTTTGTATTTGTGTTTGTGTGTGTGTGTGTGTGTGTGTGCGCGCGCGCTTGTGTGGGTGTACGTATGTGTGTGCGCCTTTGCAATGTGTGGTATGTAAGTAAGAGAAACAATGAGTAAGTCAGAGAGCTAGCTCCTTTGAATGTTAGACACCAAAAAAGGCAGAGAGCAAAAAATGTCAGACTTCTTGAAAAGTTTGAAATGTTACTTAATATTGGCTACAATTTACCGCTTCAGACATGTCAAAGCCAAAATTGCGGCTTTTATTAAATTCAAAAAAATCATTTTGGTTTAGAATCTCGCTGATGAGACGTTTGCCAAATTTCAAGAAAGTTTTCTTCCAATCTGAAAACAAAATTGACAGAATTTTTTTAAAAAACTTCCAAGAAATTACATTTCAAATTTTAATGTCAAAATTGCTCTAACCGATACATTTCTTTTGTTTGGACAAAATACAGAAAATATTAATGAACGAACCTTTAGTATTGACCTATTGCCAAAACGAAAAGTTTTTTTGATGTTAGTGTTTTTATTTCTAAAAAGTGTTGTGTGTGTTGTTTTGTATGGTCCTTTCTGTGTCTATGTGTTTGAAATTGTATTACTTTTGTTTTATGGAATTTGGCGAGTATTTGTTTTTGACTGCAGAGAAGAAACGGCATATTCTTTGATTCAAATATTACAATTAATTATCTCCTATGCATATTAGTTGCTTTCGGATACCAACAACAGTTTTTCTGACAAATTTCATGTTGCTTTTGCAATTTTGAGAGGTGTGTTGAAACATTCTGTGCTCAGCATAAGTTTGCAAGAGCCATCTTGTGCTTTTTTGAAAGAAAACAGTGAAAAGAAAGTATTAAGTTATGAAGATCTTTATATACAGACATCTAGTTTTTTGTATATGAAGCCTGTTGTATTGTTAAAGTCTTCTGCATTCTTAGTTTAAATTACTTATTGCAAGATTTCTGGTAGCAATTATTATTACTTTGATTTTTTTTGCTTCGAAATAAGGAAAATTTTTAATTGAGAATGATAAATAAAGGATTTAACTTTGAAGATCATAAATTCTAAAAACATTTCATTTTTAACGTTTTGTTGAATTTGGCAACGCCACAAAGTTTGAAGTCAGCTATGTAATTACATTCATATATTTTAAGTTAAAGGCCGTATCTAAATGACAGTTTGTACATCCCTACAAACCATAAACAACAAACAAATATTGCTGTCAGTTGTTTTCCAAGAAAACATCGAGAAGATTTCAAACACTTTTAAGTGCAAATTAAAAGACAAAATCGCGCCAATAAAACAGTGTGAGAACATTGTTCAGGTAACAAATCCAATCATTTCGCAAATCATATTATATCACAACTAAATTACAATTTGAGATAATTCTCTAGTCGTTATATCCGTTTTCTGTGATCAATATTTCTACTGAAAACTATCTGAACTCAGCCAGCAAATTTGTGACGATTGAAATTTATGCAGAGCATCAATTTTTTGAAAATTGAAACAAATAATTGTTTGTGGATATACGGTTGATGAATCGCTCTTTTGAGGGAACCATTTATCTTTTCTTCTCTTTCCAAACGTGATCAATCACTATTTGTCACGTGATCGCCTGGTCGATACGTGAACAGGTGTATTTTTACTCGGTTACAAACGGGCCAATTGTTGCTTTTACTAAAACTACAAAAGGATCGGTTATAAATACTAACCAACCGAAAATCAACCAGAATTTAACCAATTTCCTTGTTCTTGGACTACTTGATAAAATTGAAGAATTGTTGGCGCTAGAATTGAGACTGTATGTTGGTTTTTAATTAAAATCCGCCTCTAAGAGAGGGAAAATTTTGTCTTTTTTGTTTGCTTTTGCCACATTTTGACTTTCACGCTGGTAAAACTGGCTCAAGTTGAAACAGAAAATGGCAAAAATAAACATCCCATTTGTTCGCGTATCATCTATTTTAACAGATATGACAATTATTGTTGCAGTTTTATGTAAACATTTCATACGCTGAGCCAGAATTCTCTTTTATGAGAAGTAAACTTATATTTACAAATTATTTCGCAATTCGTTTTGTCTCATAGAATACAGAAATTAGAAAGCAGACGAGAGAAAGGAAACGAGTGCGTGGGATTGGGTGCTCGTGGATAGATGGGGCGAGTAGCAGAACATCGGAAGGAAGCTTCTCGAATATTCTAGAAGAATATCTCATAATTCCAACAGTTTAAACGACAAAACAGCTGACGAGTTGTTTGCTATAACTGGTGCTCCGACTATCGTCATATATAAATTCGAAGGTAAACAAAAAAAATTTTCTTTGATTTCTCGAAAAGCTGATGAACAAACTTGTATATTTGTCACGTGATCGCCTATGCATATAAGTTGCTTCCGGATACCAACAACAGTGTTTGTGATAAGGGTACTTAGATTTACAAGGCTGAGTTTTTTTCAGAATTCCCAATCTGATTAGCAATCATCGTATTCATTTATTTTGGGTTGTAGCAGTTACCGGAATTGCTAAATTTGTTAACCTAGTGAGGGACAGGATTGTACCAAAAGCTCATAGTTCTCAAAATAAATTGGGATTCGCTTAGGACCCATTTTCTCCTTCTTCCTTGTCCTTCAAAGTGACATCTCTAAAGCAAAGTTTGCCGAGAAGCTTTGAACAAATAAGAATTTTTTTAAATGACGAATGCTAGATTACTTAGTTTGATGCTGACATGGTTCTAATTCAAATCAACAGTCTACTAATTGAGTTTACCATCCCCTCCTGTTCTTTAAATTCATCAATTGCGTTCCACTTATTCGTTTACTCGGGCGATTTGTTCGACTCCTCTTTCATTGGGTGAGTCGAGAATAGAGCTTCTTTTTCAATTATTTCAATTTTTTCGTAATGAGCAAATTAATGTGGCTGTGACTTCAACCTTGTAACAATTTACGCAGGTCCAAATCATACCAGAGTAGAATAGAGCCATGGTTCTGGGGGAGGTGACAAGTCTGATCAAGCAGGGGGGATCCACCCGGTCCACTGACATGGTGGACAAACTGAACTTCACAGTGACCCCTTTCATCTTCATCCTATTTGCAACATTCACAACTATGCGGATGTTCGTGGGAGACACTATCAAGTGCTGGACTGAGAACGACTTCACACGTAAGATACCGAATGAACGCTTCAAATTTGTCAGTAGAAATACTTAACCCGTGTTAAGAAAATGCGACGAAATCGTTTTTTGACAATTTTTGTCGATTTTGTCGGTTTTTTATGTAGGAAATGTCGATTATCGTCGTTTTTGTCGGCATTGTCCGTATTTGATACAAGAAGTGTCGAATAGCGTAGTTTTTGTTGTTAATATAGTTAATATAATTTTAAAATATTGTGGCGCATCGACTCGTTACAGTTTTCACTATTTTTTAACAAAAATCTGAATGACGAAGTGTCAATTCTAATCAACGAACCAACTTGAAAAGCAATGATGACTGTTGAATACACAACAATAATTAAATTAACTGCTTCGTAGCTATCATCTATGATAACTAGTTCTTCCTTTACCTCACCAAGGAGAAAAATAATCTTAAAAATCTTTAGAAAAATCTTTTTTCAGTGGATTCAAAAATTGAAAACTAAATCGTGTCAAGCGCAGAGCTGCTATGTTGCTAGATGTTGCTAGGAACTAATGCGCTCGTGCTATATTTTCACTATTAAGTAAAGTTGAAAACCGTTTCGTGGGTTGTTCTAGTACAAAAAAACCAGTACACAGACAACATGTGTTGGGTGTCTAACACGTACTACCTGCCCCAGAGGACTATGCCTTATCAGGGCAAAATGGACGGGACAGATGAGGAGATAGTGTACTACCAGTGGACTGCCATCATACTCATATCCCTCGCAGTCACCTGGTACCTCATCGCCCTCTGCTGGCGATTCTTCATATCCAGACATATGGACTTAGAGACCATCCTCAAATATGCTGAGTCAACGTTAGTCTTCTATTGTCACTCTGTTCATAGTTCCATTTGTTAAAAATCTTTAAAAACTTCCTTGCCAACTTTAAATCAAATCGAATAAGTTTTTGACTCCGAATTTAACTTATAAAGACATGAACTAGCGGGGACAATTTTTCCTCCCGCCGGATTCTTTCGTATTGGACAATTTTCTGCTAAAACAGAAGTTCGTAGATGCATCAAATGTCAAACCCTACGAGCAATTAAAAACTGCCCTCTGAATTAGAAGTCCTAATTTGAGTTTCGAGTATAGTTTTTCACGTACTAACAATGCAATGGGGTTGCCAACAGACAAAAAGTTGAACGTTAATGAAACAAAGAAGCTCATTAATGTGCGTTTGCACATGATGTTCCGACCGGCGCTCATCTACATTTTTGACTTAACTGTCTTTTGACTTACATTTTTGACAGAGAGATAATCAAAAATAAATGTTTGAGTTTTAAAAAATAGTTACAAAACCAAACTAATAACTGAATTAAAATTACCATGCCATGCCTCATTAGGACAAGATCTGCCATTAAAAAAATTACGAGAAAAAAACAACAACAATAACGAAAAACTAAAGCAAAGATTTCACGGCAAAAACTCTATATCTATATTTAAAAGCACCTAGTAACAACGTCAGATTACAATCAGACAAAACCCTAACTACACAATTTTACTTTCTCCTAATTGCACAGCAGATGGGATTGCTCCTTAACGAGACAAGGTAAAATGTTGATGAAAAGAAGAAATAATGCGGCAAAATTCAAAAATCAATCAAAATTTTTTAAACCAAATAAATTCAAAGTCTTAAAAATCATTAGCTTTTAACGAAATAGTTCTTAATTGATTTACAAAAAGTGAAAACGAAATCAGTAGGTTTGACTTTGTTTAGACTTAGCCATAGTAACGGAATAAAGATGGAGTAAATCTCAAAAAATATTAAAAACAAATTACAAACATTGCGAAAGCCCAAATTAGTGAAGCCATTATAATCATTAGCTATTATCTGAGTTAAGGTTTTTCTTTCATATTATTTTTACAAAATAACAGCCTTAATTATTCTGAATGAATGAATAAGTTCAATTGTGCTACATTTGAAAATCTTTGGGATCTGCTAAAACGCGATAGTGCTAAAGGAAGATAAAAAAACACAAATACACAACTTACATAACTTTTATGAAAACGCATATTGACCTATAAACAAAACAAAATTTAGGTCATAATATCAGTAAATCTGTTAGTTTTTAAAATACAAGGAATTGTATGGGACCTCTCAATAATGAGAATATGTTACAAGTTGAAGAGAAGAACAACAAAAACCGAAAAAATTGAAAAGTCCTTAAAACTTTGAAAAATTTGCAATTTCATAAAATTTAACCCTATTCGCTATAAGCTGAATGTTTTTGGTAAAATCATTCATTCAATCCTCATTTATAACTCTATGAGACGGGTTTGCACTTTAGGGCTATATAAAGAGTAAAACAAACCAGCGAAAACGGCAAATTCAGAAAATTCAGCGTGCATGGAAGTCATTACACCAGTAGTTAGAAGATAAAACCGCTAACTAGATTAATTTTGCCTGATTTAGAAAAACAGTGGGTCTCGTCATTACTGAGACGGACTTACAGTTCACAAAAAAATACCTTTAATATCAATTAATGTTAGAAAAACTTCCCAAGAAGTCATTTTCTAAAGACTCAACAGCCATTAAGTTCAATAGCTTTCATTAGAAGTCAATAAATACGCTCAATTATGCTTCAATTTTTGGACAAGAATATTTTCCATGCATAGGTAATCAAAAAGACATCACGATAAGTCTTATAACTATGGAAACAACAACAAATCCAAGCAAAAACCAAAAATTCTGTGAAAAAAAGTGCGAGAAGAAAGTGTTGAAGCCGTCTAAACTATAAGTTTTTCTCTGAAAGTTTTTATAAAGATTTCAAGAGGAACCACTAGTACGAAAACATTCTAATTTTCTTTTAAAATTTTGAATTCTTGAGGCATTGAAGTCATGTAAAAAATAGAAGATAAAACCGCTAACCAGATTAATTTTGGTTGCATTATAAAAGAAGGAGGTCCTGTCATTACTCAGTATGACTTATATTTCACGAAAATAATTGTATGATCGGTTAATGTTGAAAAAATTTCTCGAAAAACCTTTTTTAAAGTCTTAACAGCCATTAGATGTCCATTCAAAGCTCTAAATAGATTCTCATAATGCTCATCGCAAAACGTATTGAACCTTAAGTCAATAACAATGACGGTAGTTTATGCCGGAGGACTCCAAAAATTTGTTAAGCCTCAAAAAAAACATCAAATTTTTGTTTAAATTACGAAATCTCAGAGTCGAAGCCAAAAAAAACACAATCGATTCACTTAAAACGAATTATTTTGTTCATTGGGATTCATTAGACTGTTAATCAGGTATGTAATTAACAGAACTTTGATATGAAAATGGACTATTCTCTGGGGGACTAGAAAACAACAAAAAATACGAAAGTTTTTCTAAAAAAAGAGATCGATTTTTTTATAGTAAACTTCCCAATGAGACCTGATCTAGTCTTTTTTCATCATCTTTCGTCTATTAGGAGCTTAATATTGATTCAGTTCGTGGCTGAAATGTAATTTTGAATTAATTTTTGCATGAAAAAGAAGTTAATTTGAAGAAAAAGTACACTAAAAGTTAACAAAATATCTGGTGTTCACACAATACTTCAATCCTCGGTAACTCCTCGAAAAAAGAAAACTAAATTTAAAAAAATCTTCTTTGTTTCAAATTCTACGCTGGACGAGCTTTTAAATGATACCACTCACATTTCTCTGCGATGAATATATCGATTGGCCAAAATTGTCTGAACAAAAAAACCCATTTGAGTATATAGTTCCTCCCCCACAAGTGAGGTCGGAACAATAAGTATTGAGATTACTTTTTCCGGTTCCTGATTGCTTTTCAGGCTCTTTATGAAATTGATCAAAAATCAAACTCTTTAGAATATCTTGGTTTTGAATCTGTGTTAAGGCGCGTTCTTACAGATTTAAATCCAAATTTAGCGCTTTTTAACGAAATCAACTGAATTTTTAACCGGACAACATTAGTTATAAGTTGATTAATTAATTAGGTAGCTTGAAACAAGTTGGGGGAGTTTCATGTGGTAGCCCCCACTCGAATAGCCCCCCCCCCTTACACCCTTGCCTCATATATTCCATAAGTGGGGAATAAATTCATGGGATGATATAATGGAAAAGACCTCAAGATGGTTGATGAGCTTAGATGCTTTAAGAAAATAATAGAAATATCACACTTCGACTTTAGTGTTCTTGTGTTCACCAAAGCAATTAAAAAGCTGCTTAAGATAAAGTTTTATTGGTTGATTTTAGTCGTATCAACATAGACCCTGCGACGAGGCACAAATTTGTGAACGACACCCTGTCTAAACACTTCAAAATCTACATACAGAGGAACAGGAACTCCTACTCCATCAGTCTCGCTTACATGGCTGTTAAAATTGCTTGTCTAGGTTAGTTAATGGCCCACTATTGCACTTATTTGATGCCCGGGTTAGTATTTTTTGAGTGCATATTATTCAAGCCCCAGTCGAGCTAGGATTATTGATTATTCTGCAAGATATTATAGAAATGTTTTATTAACGATGTTTATGTATGACAACGAACAACCCACTTGCGACGTATCATTGTGGCAATGAACTAAAATTGGGTGATATGGTTATTTAAATAAACATGTGAGTATTTAACCTATTGGTTATATTCTACAGTTTCCATGCTTGAGAGGAAAATAAAAAACTGTATTGAATTAGCTTAAAAAATTGTATTGAATTAGCTAAAAAATTGTATTGAATTTGCTAAAAAAATTGTATTGAATTTGCTGAAAAAATTGCATTGAATTTGCTAAAAAAAATTGCATTGAATTTGCTAAAATAAATTGTATTGAATTTGCTAAAAAATCTAGAGTGTAAATAATTGTCACTTTTTGGTCATATTTGAAAACTATTTATGCGCCTCGATGAAATTGTCATTTTGGCCTTAAAAAGCTGGCAACGGGGATGTATTTTGATCAGCTAATAATAAGAAGCAGATATTCCAAGTGTGAATTTCCGGTTATCATTTTTTTACACTTTATGGTTCATCTTTTGACTCTGCTAAAGCATGCAATATGATAGGATTTTTAAGCCAATAAATGATAATTTTTCAATTGTATAACATCAATGATTACAAAATGACTTTAAAATTATAGCCATAAAATAAACGATTTATGAAAAATTGTAAGTTCAAAATCATATTTTATGTTCTCAGTATAAATTTCGTAAAACTGAACTTCTAACAACAAATTTATAGCACATTTCAAAACTGGCAGCGCAGATATGGGCGAGATTTGTAATTGAACTTTGTTTTATGACTTATAAGTTATTCACGTGTGAATTGGTCATAAAAGTTCTTCTGGTTCCATTTATATAACTCAAAACTTTTACAACTCTAATTTATAGTGGATCAAATTTGGTCAATTAAACAAGTACTTAACAGTATCAACCATCTGGAAGAAAACGTTTGGTCCGAAAATCTGATCATAAATGCGTCATATAAAGTAACATTTTTCAATTCGTGTTGAAGTCTCCAGAAAGAATTGATGGCACCTGGATAATTGACCTGCTTAGATCAACAAATTGTTTTTAATGAAGTATTTCATGCCTGGAAACAAAAACCCTAAAAAGTTGTGAACAATTGTGTTTATAAATTGTGCTACTTCATGACAACCCCGAAAAGCCAAGAAGAACAACAAGCAAAAGTGATCAGCTTAACTTAAAATAATTGCTATTCATCAATTTCGGTTTCTTGCCATTTTTCATTTATTTGAAAGATGCGTTGGAAGTAATTTTTGTCGGCCCTATTTTTAAGGTTCTGCAAAGGCTATTGCGTATTGTGCTTGAGTCTTGATAGGCACAGAATGTATCAATTTTCCCCCTCATAAAGCTTAAAAGCAATCAAACTTTTGCTAGAATTATAAATGTTTGCAAGAAATTTTTAGCTCTTCTCCATGCGGCCCAAACAGCTTTTCATTTGGCTTTAAAAGTGAAAAGTTTCAAAATTATCTTAAGAATTTATCATTTGATATTGATGAAAGCCAGTGAAAATTACCTAGCGAGAAATTTAACCCTAAGGAGCTTGCAACTGTTCATTTTTTATGCCTGAAAATAAATTTTTTTATGTAAGCTAGGAAAGAAAACTTGCATTTATTTTTTTCTCACTCTTTTGCTCAACTTTTCAATTAAAAGCCAAATGCCAATAAACCTAGTGCAATAATTTTCCTCTATGATGCTAAATAAAGTTATCAAAATTTTTTCAAAAATATAACTTGCCATTTATATTTTCCAGATCCTTAATTTTAGCAAAATTTGACAAGTTATAAGTGCATTGAGGTTTTAGAGATTTGAAGTTCGCAAGTCTAAACTGTTTGAAGAGTATAAGCCAAAACTTATTTTTTGGGTATTTCTGATTAATGGTTCTCAGATTAGTAGTCAGTTACCATATAGCCTTCCCTCAATAATGTGGTCTTTAATTATGATGTAAATAGTTTGTAGGAATACATCTTTTTATTAGAAAATATCCTGTTTTAAAGAAATTTCGTTTTTTTTGTAAGACTGAAATCAAACTTTAAGGAGAAATTGTTAAAACAATTTGTACTTTGTTCTAGGGAGTTTTTTATTTTACATTTTTGTTTGAATATGTTCCACAAATGATTAAGTGACGTCTCTTAAAACAATTTAACTCTTAGCCTAAAAGTTGTTTTTACAGTAAACACATCGGAATTGTGGGCAAAAATGTCATTTTTGATTTTAAACAATTGAGAACATGTGCTGGTCTATTTTTATTTTAATTTCAAATCATGTCTCAAAGTACCCACTGCATAATTTTCTCTCACATATCGGGTGATTGCCGAAATAGCTATAAAACAGACTTGGGTGATGTAAAATATAGACAGTAATATATATATAATGAGTTGACTTGATTTAACTGAAGCCCATTTGAAAACTAAAAACTTTTTAAACCTAATGATTTATTTTCAAAAAAATCAACCTATTCTTGGATTTTGTTTGCCATGTTTTATTATTAACACTGGTCATTATGCAGGACTCCTATAGTGATTTTATGTGTTAGAGGGAATTGAAGTAACCTTACTAAATTTAGAAATCATTTAAAGAGTGAACTTGGCCAGTTATGATAAGAAAATTGTAACACGGTTCAACTTAAAATTCATCAACAATTAGTTTTAGGAAATGCCGTTATTTACATAAAAGACCTTAAAGAATCAGCAGCACAAAAAAGTCGACAGAATTTTCTGTTTGACGTTTTCCGTTTGAAACAATCTAAAAGGAGAAAGAGCGATAAAGGACAAGATCACCGCGATATGGCAAAACTCAACTTATAACTTCGCAGCCATAAAAAAGACGTCGGCATGCAGTTATCTAAAGATTTGCAGGATTTACAAGAATCGAAAGATAAACCAAAATTTCTTCGTAAAGGAAGAGCATTTTTTTTGAGACAGAACATATATTCGGAAGTTGTATCAGCCATCTGTTGAAATGTAGATCTTTAAAATTCAATTGCTTCTCACGAAAACTACTTTTCACAACAAATGTCCTCTCTTTTGTTAGTTTTTTTGTTTCTATTTTTGAAAAATTGTTAATAAAAATTTTTACTATGTTCTAAAGAGTTTAATTTCTTTTTTGTACATATTTGGTTGAATATCTTCCAAAAATTATAAAGTGATGTCTCTTAAAACACTGTAACTCTAAGTTTAAGTTTTGTTTCTACACTAAAGACATCGCAATTGTGGGCAAAGATGTTACTTTCAATTTTAAACAATTGAGAAAATTTGCGAGTTTCTTGCTAGCTAAGTTTCTATTCATTTTTCAAAATACCCGTTGCATATTTTTTTCTCACATAGACTGGAGATTGCCAAAATAGCTGCGAAACAGACTTAGATGATGTAAAATGTAGATAGTAACATACATATTGCGCTGATTTCGTTTAGTTGCAGATCTTTTTGAAAATTTTGTCAACCTAATGATTTATTTTCAAAGAAAATTTCAAACTTTTATTGGATTTTGCTCGCCATATTTAATTTTTAACTTTGATCATTATGCAGGAGTCCTATATTGCTCTCTAAATGTGTTGGAGTGAATTGAGGTGATTTTAGTGAATTTAGAAGTCATTAAAAGTGTGAAAATGTCAGTTATGATAGAAAATTATCACATAGTTCAGCTTAAAATTCACCAATAATTAGTTTAAGAAATGCCGTCATTCACATGAAGGAAACAAAAGAAGCAGCAACATAAAAAAATCAACAACATTTCTCGCATGACGTTTATGGCCTGAAAAAATCTAAGAGGACAAAGAGCGTCATTTGCCAACAAAAGCAGACAAAAATATCACCGCGATATAGCAAAGCTCGACTTACAGCTTCCAGGCTATTATAAAGAAGTCGGCATGCAGTGATCTAAAGATTTGCAGGATTTACATGAATCGAAAGATGAAAAACTTTGTTTGTAAAGAAAGAACAACTGTTTTTTTAGAGAGTTAGACAATTTGTCCGGAAATTTTTTCCTTCATCCGTCGAAATGTAGGTACTTAAAACTCAAATGCTTCTGACAAAAATTATTTTTCAGTTCAAATGTTTTCTTCTGATTAGTTTTTTGTTTCCATTTTTCAAAGGTTTAAGCATTGTTCTTTTAGAAACATTATTAGCACTTACAAATTATCGTTAACATTTTATCATCGGTTATATGTGAATGCCTTTTCTAAAACTGAAACTGGTACAAATACAAGAGATCACATATTTATAGTTTTCTGTGAAAATTAGCCGTTGCTGCGAAGATAGAACAACAACGCCGATTGAGCCATTTCTTGATGTAATCTAGAAAAAAACTGGCTCTTATTTTTTTGTCACTCATTTGCTCCTCAACTTTTCAATTAGATGCCGAATGCCAATAAAACTAACGTAAATTTACAAATTTTTTCTCTATGATGCTAATAAAAGTTATCAAAATTTTCTCAGTAAACTAATTTTCTATCAAACTTTTCCCACTTTTATAATTTTATCAATATTTGACAAGTTATTGGTGCGCTGAGTAGAGATCTGAAGTTCGACACTCCAAACCGTTTGAATAGTATAAAAAAATCTTATTTTTGGGGTATTTCTCATCAATGGTTCTCAGATTAGTGGTCATTAACCGTATAGCCTGCTCTCAATAATGGTGTCTGTAAACTTGATACAAATTGTTTGTAGGAATACATTTTTCCACTAGAAATTTTTTTGTTTAAATGAAATTTTCAGTCTTTGTTAGGCTGAAATAAAACCTCACATGAGAAATTGTTAATAAAAACTTGTACTATGTTCTAGGGAGTTTGATTTTTTATTGTATTTTTTTGTTTGAATATGTTCCACAGATGATTGTGATGTCTTGATTTAATTTAACTCTGAGTATAAGTTTTTGTACAGTAAACCCATGATCTGTAAACAATTTATCATCTTTTTACAGTAAACATTTTATCATCTGTCACCTATGAATTCCTTTTCTAAAATTGAAAATGAATTTAATATGTTTCTACAAACAGAAGAGATTTCATATATCTGTTTTTTGTGAAAATCAGCCGTTGCTGCGAGTATAAAAACAAAAACGCCGCTCTTAGCAAAATATACAGAAAGCCTTGAAGTCCGATTTTTAAAACTTGATCTTAAGAGAGAGATGTAGTTTGAATGTTTTTTTTTATGTTGAAAAATACTGAGTATTAATCGTTCATTTGTTATTACAACATTATATAATTAACTTTAATAAGTCAATAAACAGATCATTTTTTTCAAAAATCATTTGACTTTATATATAACATTATATTTTTTGGTTGAAATGAATCTTGGATATATGCCATTTTTTGATTGACAATGACTACAATCTTTTTGAAACACTCAAATAAAAAATATTTGCAAGGACGATATAAGTTTTTGAACCAGTCATTAAAGCCACTACAGTGAACTCACAAGGTTCAAAAATAATTTGGACATTCGATCTTTTCTTTGCACACCGACTCTTCTCTTAAGAGTAAGAATTGAACTCTCGTCAACTTTTAAGTGACCCGAGGTCAAGTGTCATTAAAAACGGTGTGATGGCAAAAAATGAGGTCAAAAAGGGGTAGTGTCACATCATAACACGTACTGTGCGGAATCAAGAGTAATGTGTATATGGTAGCTCCAGCAGTAAGGAACGAGATATAGTATATAGCATATGATATTCATAAATACATACATACCATGTACTATATACTATGAACAACATTATATTTATACAAATTAGAAGTTAATGCCTAATTCACCAGACAGTTGAGGTTTACTTTTTTAAGATGAGCCTAAGTTATAAAATGACAGAAAGAAGAGCAAAAGTGAAACTTCAAAACCACACCAATACTTTTGGAATGAAATAACTTTAAGGCCATTAGCACCAATAGCTATCAACTGAAGGCATCAAGTAGATTCACTTAAATCTCAATAAGAAGAAATTTAGACTCAATTTTGATCAGAATAAATTCTACAACTACAAAAAAGATACTCAAAATACCGATAATATCAGTAATTGAAAAATTCCGTCTGTTGGTTTCTACATAAACAATTCGTTTGATAAAAAATGTGAGGAAAAAATTTGAAAGTGCTTTTTTTCGTCGTTTATTAGATAAATTGAAGCTAAAAAGAAGGATCTGGATGGCTTGAGAAGTTTCTATTTGTTTGTTGGAAAATTGTATTTCAATTCATAATCCTCCTAAAAACTTGCAAGATTTTTGCAATAATTTGTATTCAAAAGGGATTTTGGAAAAAAAGCCATTAGAATTAGTTCTGCTGATCATTTTTTTGTAAAATTTAATTTATTTGGTTTTCAGTTTGTTTTAGCTACGACATATAATTTTAAAAATTCGGAATTTAAAAGCTTGCCAAATTCTAGCAAGATTTTGAATCCGGGATAATTTTTTCCCATGAAGATTGGTTTTGTAACTTTTTTAATCAATAATAATTTGCTTCAAGTGTGTTTTCTACTACAATAGTATAAGTTTCATTGTTTTAAAATCTACATTTGTTATAAACTGATTTATTTTTTTGCCTTGATTGATCTTGCAAGTTTCTTACAAGAATCTTGCAAGTTTTGAATTAACCCTTCACTAGGTTAGTATGTAATTCATAGTATATAGCACGTAGTTTGTATGTGCATATTTATATATCGTATACTATGTACTATATAATATATTCTTCACTTCTGAAGCTTCGATATATAGTCAGTCCGATAAAATTGCAACGCTATTGAACGTTTCAAAGGTCAAAGTTCAATTTCATAACATGCAGATATCTAGCAAAACACTGTCCATTTGCATGCCCCGAGCTTTTCGAACTTTCTCTTGCGTGGCAACTTTATGGTACTTACTATACACATAACTGTCTTGAGATCGGTGGTTGAATTCTCACAAGTTCACTGTTTTGTCCTCTGAATTAGCAATTGAGCCTAAAAATTGACATGAATCAGTCTACGATTCTGCATTGCTTGAGAATTGAACTTACGCACGCCCAGTTTTGATACTGGCTTGGAGTTAGGTACAGGAAATAAAGAGGGGGTGAAAACTCATTTCAAGTACATTCAGATTACACCATACAAGAATTTTGTCACTGTTTTAAGTGTCATATATGACCTTGTATGAAAAAAGATTCAATTATGACCGACTTAGTATGATTGCTAGAATTTTGTAAGTGAAGACGGGCAACCAGGGGATGAAGACCTTGTTTTCAGTGCTACCAATCCTGCAGATAACATTTCTGTCTACCCTGTTTGGAGAGGGATACATCTGGTACGGTATCGACATAATCCAGAGGAACATGCACTGGCACATAGCAGAGATCAAGCCAGTCAGATTCCCAATTGTGGCTTGGTGCGACTTCTTCAGAATTGTGCCTGGAAACCTACAGCTGTACGTATTCAGTTATGAATTGCTTCAATACAAATTTGAAATCTTTTTTAATAATAACCTTCCTTGTTTTTTTTTCTCTCGCTATCACTTTAATTTTGATCTCCACTGAATAACTTTTGGAATAAATATAATGAAATTTCTCTTCCGACTATGAGACGCCTGAAAACGGACCTTATGGTCTGATGGCGATCTTTCTGGTGCTCTTTTTTTATTTTTTATGTATTGATCAAGTGTGTAAGTGCTCTATTTATTCTGTAAAGACACCAGTAAACAATTTATTATAAACAATTCATTAATAAAACAATATTATACGGATCGCTAGAAATAAGTAGTCTAAAAAACCAAAATTACAGGCGTACATGACTTAAAGAGCCCAATAGTTCAAATAAACAATACTCAACTATGGAATAATACGGAGAACAGCCAAATTAACCAATATGAAAAGCATAGACATCTGTTGATTAACTGATCATTAATAGCAAACAACTAATTTGAGCAACAACTAATTCAGTTGTGAACTGATTGAAACGAAACTAGAACCGAAAACCACCATTAAAAAATGATTCTCAGAAAGCTGTGGTTTAAGAAACTTAATTTACAGATTGCCATTTTAGAGTGTCATGTGCTGAAGACTCCGAAATTAGATACTTTTTTTCTTTAATCAAAAGCTTTGCAACAAAGTAAACAAAACTACTGGAACGATGCAGACAGAGAAAACGCAGGAAACAAGCACAAATAATGGAGCACGGAAATCTTTAACAAAACCAAACAAGGTCTCAAAAAGTCTTCAAAGAAGTGTTGCTGGGACACCGCAGCTTGTAATGATTTGATACTGTAAACTGATGGTGAATCTATCTTGCTCCATTATTTGTGCTTGTTTCCTGGGTTTTCTCTCTGCATCGCTGCAGTAGGTTTGTTTAATTTGTTGCAAAGTTTTTTAGCAAAGAAAAAAGAAATTGTCTAATTTTGGATTGTTTTCTCAGGAATAGTACATTGTCACGATTTTTCAACAATATAACAGTTTTTGTATTTTTCGTGATTCATTTTGTTTTTTTTATACAAATATTTGCTATCTTTTTTTCCCACTAATTTAGCAAAGGTAAGTAGTCTAATTGGGTAGGTAGCATGATTGGTTTCAAATCAAGTTTTTCTTCGAGTCATTTCTGGAGTCTTTTTTTACGTTTCCTTCAAGTTTTTCACTTTAAAATTCTCTAGCTTGTCACTTTTGGCTTCGACTGACGTTACTCATTGTCTCAATCGAATAGAGCATCAGATTTCCTGAGCAATTTTTTTAACACATAGTGATCGCGTGTGGTGTCGAAGATCGAAGTAAACACTATATTTGTGTACTTTTTAACTTTAGTCTAATCGTGTAATCTAACCGCAACTGTGCTGGAACATAGAACTAGTTACGACAATTGAAAAAAGTGCTGTAGATTTGTATATTCTCGTCTTTTGATTTTCTGTATCAACCCATCTTCGACGCCGATAGTTCAGTCGCGACTAATTTTTGACAATTTTGCAGTTACTTTTTTTTTCACAGAAGAAGGCATAACAAATCCTTCGATTCATTAAACTTTGCAGTAAAAAAATAAAAGTATTTACAAAAAAAATTTGCAGATTTTCTACTCAAATTGTGTGATGTTTTAGCCTGCCCTTCTCGAATTTTTATCTTTTTGAGCTCCTTTTAAAAAACTTTTTCATTACTTTTTAGGTGATCAATTGCAAGATTTATGAAATAAGCTAATGTATTTTTGATTAGTGCAGATTAAAATACATATAATATACAACGCGTGAGAAAGTCAGGGATGTGAAAAGTTATAAAATCTTTGTGCCTCATTTTTTTGAGAAAAATTTTTTTTTTGAGAAAATCTCTTCAACGGTTGGTTTTGATTTTACAGAAATTTCCTAATGGTTCAACTTTTGGATCTCTCTGCATCGATCAGACAAAAATGATTGCACAAAAAAGGCAGGGTGGCATAAAATTCGTATGCCCCCATAAAATTTGGAACTTGGAGCAATTTGAACAGAAACACAATTTATCTGTAACAGGTTTTGGGTCCATGGACTCTTCTGAAGGTGCCCAATTATTGTAGAGTGATGATTCTTGTTGAGTTATAGCGGGAGGGTTTCCCTTAGATCTTATCATTTTGAATTATATGTTTTCCATAAAGGAATACAAGTGGTGATCTTAAACAGTGGTGTGGATCACTGGGAATTAGGAAAAAAAGAATCATCCATGGTCTATCAGCCAAGGGCCAACCGACTAGCTGAAAGAGTAGTTTAAACAGTGAAGCGGGCACTTCAAGCGTAGAGTCCGAATCTCAACGTGTCATGGGGCGTTCCCTCAAAGGGCACTGATGACACATCGAAACACATCAAAGACGAGGAACAAAACTCCGTTTGAGCTCCTTCTGGGACGCAGAGTGAGACTACCAGCAATAGCATATTTTGAATTGTGCGAATCCATTCTATTGGAGGACAACGAAAAGCCACAAATCACTCTTTGCGACTTTCATCATCAGGAAGGGCCTGAACACATGTTTCATAAAACCCAAAAACTCAACTCGGACAATCCTATTGAGCGACAACAAAAATGCGAGACTAGCCGGGGACAATGTGAAAACTGAACCACAAGTGAAGGACACCATATCTCAATCAGATCCACAAGTTCAGAACACAGATGTGGGACCTTCAAATCAAGACGAAGCTTCTGCGGCCACATCAGCAGCAGAGCACCAACAACCAGAATTATCAGAACCTGCAATAACATCAACAAGACAAAAAACCCCGACAGATAGGGAGACGCTATACCCACAAAATGGCTTAAAAAAGAGGGCGCATGTGATGGTTTCAAGGAAACAGCAAGAGACTTATAAACTCTCTTTAATAAGTTTTCGAAGAACGAAAGAAGAATTTACACGACAAAGTGTGCTTTTATGTTGTTAAATAATGGCCACAAAACTTAACTCGATTCTATTTTTGTGTTGGCGCTATCATTATCTCATTGACCTATCAATCAGATGTCAGAATTAAATTCTCCCTCCCGTAGAACTCTGGATCTAACATCCACGGACCTCCGTCTAATGAACTCGATTGTATCTAGGCCATATATGATTCTCATGAAAAGTTGATGAAAATGGAAAATCACGTCCGGGATTCGGAACTAGGATCTATTCACATGTCAATCAAGTGCAATATTTCAAGCTAATCTACAATTTCGCGGTTTAATTTCACATAGATAGTTTTTGTAAATACGTAAGTTTATTTTCAGTTCCTATTTTAATTTGAAATTCAACTTATTGAATTCTTTTGACTCGCGTTATCGACCACAACACATTGTTCTGTTTCGCATGAAACTGTTGCTTCAGTTTTCGAGAAATAACGTATTTCCGTCAAGTTCTGACGATGATTATCACGTTTCGTCTTTTTTTTGCTTCAGTCAAAATGTGTCCTTGACAATGATGTTTATCAATTTCCAGGTATTCAATCCACTGCGTGCTGGCTGCCAATCTGTTCAACAGAGCCATATTTGGAATAGTGTGGTTCTGGCTCATATTCACCTTCTTCGTGACCTTCATCAACTGGCTCATCTGGATATTCCGTCTGTTCGCCAAGTTCTTCACTAGAAGATACGCCAACACCAGACAGAACTACCTGAGGGAACTGCTCATCATCGCCAATGACGTCAGAGAAGGTAAATAACATTACTCACTTGTCACTTACTATAACACACAGTCACGTTCCCCAACTCAAACTTTGTCTGGCGAATGAAAATAATAGAAATTACCGTTTTTGACAGTTATTTCTATGGAAAATGTTTTTATGACCGGTCTGATTGTAGTTTGGAGCAATTTTTGAACTCAAAAATCGACCGGTTTAGTCAATTTTGGTAGAGAAATCGATTTTCTTGCTAGTCAGTAGAAAGAAGGCGATCAAAAACGGTGTTCTCCGAAAAGAAAGGGTTAGAACCGGTCTCCTTAAATAAAATTGGTCAAAAATGATCACTTCCGCAAAAAGCCAAAAAATTAATTTCTTATGAAGAAAGAACGGTCACTAACGTTCAAAATCTATCATTTGCCGCACGAATTGACCGCTTTTGACCAGCCTCCTGAATTATGGTTCTACAATGTTAACAGCCTTACAGCTAAGCTAAACGTATTTTAGTTGATTACAGACCATTCGAGGACAAACTTTGACTAATTTTAATACCGAAAATTAAACTCTACCTAATTTTAAAACCAAGTATGAGACAGCGTTCATTAAACAGTCGATTTTTGAAATATCATTATTAGTAAGAAAAAATAAATTATTTTTTTAAAAAAGATTGTAAGTTACATTATGAGCACCAAAACTGATTTTGTTTTTTTCTCTGTTTTTTTTCTGTTTCTGCGTTTTGTTGGACTGATTGTAAGCATCAAATAAATTTGATACTTAAGTATTTGTATTCAATTTTGAGTTCCCAATATATGTTTTAACGCATGCAATTCAATCTGAGATAAAGTTTTTAAACACTCTGTCATGCCTTCTCGTAGATTATAAATGTAAGTAACGCGAGCCAATCATTAACTTTTAAAACACCGATAAGAGTGGAGATAATGAAGGATCCACTGTTGCATGTTGAACAAGAGCTACCCAAATAATGTAGATCTAGATACACTAATATTAACCACATTAACAAAATATGCATTAATTCAATTAGCCAGTAAAAATTATTTGAAGAGATATCTTTTTGGCAGGGATGTTGTTTGGCAAAAATGTTAATTATGCACAGCACATGACCAGTGCCAACCAAAACATGAAAGCTATTGTCGAACAGGAATAGTTTTCTTTCGAAAAAGTGTCATACCGTTTTGTTTCAGAGAAAAAACAGCGTAGATAGTACAAAAATTATCAGAGCATCTGAACTATAACGGAAAAGCAGCTACTGTTTAGAAAACTTGCAATTTCAAACTTTATGATTAGATATTTCAAACTTCAAAGATCACATTACTTGACGATTTACTGTTCATTTATATTATTCTTTTCAAATGTTTTCAACGCTCTTATTCTAATACCAAGATTGACGTCTATTTTTTTAAAAAAAAATATCTTATAGAGCTAGCATTTGATTTGAAACTAGAAACATTTAGTTTTTTTAAATCAACTGCGACAAGTAAAAAAAGTTGTGAGCGTCGATAAATGTAAGTATGGTTAGTTTGATGCTGTTATCCTTTGATGCTTCATTAGTTTGATGCTGTTAACCTTTATAGTTCTGAACATCTGAAGGGGGTTCAGACCTCGTTCTTGGTCCGAAACACACAAGTTATAATAACAATGAATCTCTAAACATTTTAAAGTAATCACCCTGCTGTTTATGATAATCAGTTTGCAAGAGAGCGAAATACGACATTTCTAATGTTTATTGCTAAAAAAATATATTTCTTTTTCTATTTTTGTCATTGCAGGTTGTCTGTTTTGTTTAAAAAACATTTTTTTCCTGCGAGAACGGAGTGCTTTTTAACAACTTCTGCAAAGAAATCATTTCGCAAATCTGCAATTTTCTATGTTTAATGTAACCATAATTGTTCCGACCCCATTTAGTGGGAGGAGGAACTATATACCCAAATGGGTTTTTTTCTTTTTATTTTTCAGTCAACTTTTGCCGATCGATAAAATCATCGTAGAGAATCGTGAGTGGTATCATTAGAAAGCTCTTTGAGCGTAGAATTTGAAATTTTACCAATAATTTTTTAATTTCCTGTCATTCTGTTTTTCGAGGAGTTTTTAAAAAAATTTATATTTGGGTTTGATTTTGTTCACCTGTAGCGTTTTTTGTTCAATTTCAGAGGTTTTTTCAATCAGAATGTTGATTAGAAATTATTTTTAAAGACAAAAGATGGACCAATTTTTGTGTACCCAAAAGATAAGCATTCACAAAAAAGATTAGTTCCGGTCTCATTGGGAAGTTGAATATTTAAAGAAATCGAACTCTATTGCAGAGTTGTTTTTTTTGTTTTCATTTTTTTTTGGTTTATTTCAAGTCATTCAGAGACAAGTCACTTTTCATATCTAGGTTCCATTATTGACAAAACCCAACTACGATCAAACGAGACCCAATGAATTTTTATTTTGTTTTCAGGGAATCATTACTTTGTATGGCTTCGACACTGTGTTTTCGTGACTTTTAATTAGCTTTTCTTATTGTCTGATTGTTGTAGTCGTATGACTCAGTCTGGATAAACAAAAGTGCATTTGGCTTCCTATAGATGAATAGGTGATCTATTTAAAGCTTCGAATGCATGCCTAATGTTTGTAATGACATTGAAATTTTTTGTCGAAGTAAACAACTTTTGCTCATTTTTTTTTCATTTTTCCAGCTTTTGCATGTAATCGTTGTTCTTAATGTAGCCGTGATAGTTTTTCCTGATTTATCAAAAGTCTCCATAGCTTTATTTGAGAATTTTATGAACTTTTTCAAAGCCGTCAGTTGATAGCTATTGTTTGTGATAATTTTGTTTTTCCGCGTTTTCAAAACTTTAAGTTTTTTTTTTAACTTTGTTCCCTTTTTGCTCCCTTTTTGTCCTTCTTTTTGTCAACTTGAAGCTTCTTCTCATTAATGAGGTGTCCCATATACCTTATTGTGCTTTATTTTTCACATTCTCTATTGATTTTATGGTACAATCAATGTTTTTTTTCGTTTTGATAAGCTTTTCGCTTTAATAACAAGTCTTATTGATTTGCAAATGAGACGCAAGTCAACACCTACATTTTTTTCATTTATATATTCACTGAAACATTTCAATTAATAATTGAAATCATATATTCAGATAATAGCTGATAATTTTAATGTCTTCAATTCTTAGTGTTGTCTTATTTTGTTTACAATTTTTTTATAACTAAATCTGTAGTTATTTTGCAGTCCTTTCCTTTGGCTCAGTCTCACCAGAGACAGCATTCATTGGTTTCTAGAAGACTTTTAGGTAAATTTGTGATTTTATCTTGAAATCTTTAAATTAAAGTCTAATGTTTTCCATGACTTTATGATCATTTTGTTTAAAAAAAATCAAAAAATTTTTGATTTTCGCCCCCTTTTTTTCCTCCTTATTGTCGACTGGTTATCTAGTCCTATTTTGGACAAGCTGCATTTGCTTCGTAGGTAAGCGTTTTTTATATTTAAGCCCAACTTTTTATTATGAATTCCATGCAGCAGTTTGAAATGAGTCAGAACAATACATTTTGGAGTGTATTGCATTTGGTACAATTTTAATGTTTTGACATGAATTTATTAGTTTCGTTCAATTGACATGACTTTTGATAGTGGTTCTCTGCACATTACGACTCAGTGCTCAAAAAGTAAAATATTGACTAGTTAACTAATTTATTGCATTTGAAGGCAAACACTCCAAAATTTTTGATATTATCAAATATACTGCGGTTGTTTAACTTGTTACAGCATGTCGTTTACAGCATTTTAGAACGTCTCCTCAAATAAGATCAGATTAAATTTCTCCTCATTAGTTATTGAAATCCATTTTGGTATCGTATTACATGAGAGATCAATTTCAAAGGAGATTTCCTTTTCGTCGGCCGTTCGGTTTTTGAGCAAATGTTACTATGGTGTCAGGACAAAACACTCAATGCCAAAAAGCCTACACTATACCCAATTGTTTACCCTATTATGAAAATTATCAGAACGACTATTAATTGAGCATTATAGCATTCGGTATTTTGGTACATTTTGGTGTCGGGTACTTGTCATATAACCTTTTGACCCGTAAAAAATCTGAGAATAATCTTTTTCTTTGACGGTGATGAGGCGATACATGATTGAACCAATTACGCCGTAACTAAAAAGCAAGTAGTTGAAAAGTAGACTGCTCTCAATAAAAACAAGTGAAATGTCTATATATATACATATATATATATATATATATATATATATATATATATATATATATATATATACACACTAAATAAAGTTCAGGTAAATTTACCTGAAAAAATACCTTAACTTACCTGAAACGTTCAGGTAGTTTTGCCTTACCTAAACTTACCTTAACTTACCTCAACTTTACCTGAAAATTACCTGAAAAATTAAGGGGGCACCACCTGAACTTTTACCTGAACATACCTTAAATTTACCTGAAAAACACACCTGAACAGTTAGGGTAAAATTACCTAAACTTACCTGAAAAACGCGCAAAAATTACCTTAAAATTTAAGGTAAAAATACCTGAATAAATACCTGAAGTTTACCTTAAAAATACCTTAAAATTAACCTGAACTTTTAAAGTAAATTATATTAGTTAAGGTAAATTTACCGAGAGGGGAAATTTACCAAGTTAAGGTAAAAATTTTACAGAGATTTTTTTATGCAGGAATAATAGTTTTTAACTTAATATATAAGAAAGAGTGATTGGATTCAAGTTGGACTTTAAAGTGATTGGACTTTAAAACCACTTTTAAACTTTCTCTAAACCGTTTTTCTGAAACCAGTTCTTTCGGTACCACTCAGAATCAATTTGTGAG